>NW_024037204.1:0-18793 GCF_015832195.1 Motacilla alba alba | reverse complement strand
GTGCCAATGGAGCTCTGCAAATTGAGACCAGGACCGTGGGGTGCTGAGTTTTCTTTCCCCGGGCAGAAGCATTTGTCATTACCAGGTAGGCCCTTGTTCTTCAGGGGCAGGCGGCCTTTTGGATTTCCACGAATATCAAGATGCAGCCCAGGGACAAGCTGCCACCTGTGGCAACTCAGGGTGCTTTGAGAGTGCCCATGGATTTCTGCAAACTGAGACCCGGAACGTGGGTTGGTGAGTTCTGTTTTCCCGGGCAGAAGCCTTTGTCAGTACCAGGTAGGCCCTCGGCCCTTTTTGGATGTCTGGCTGCAGGATATCCGCGATTTTGAAGATGCCACCCAGGGACAAGCTGCCACCTGTGCCAACTCAGGCTGCTTTGAGAGTGCCCATAGAGCTCTGCAAACTGAGATGTGGAACGTGGGGTGGTGGGTTTTTTTTTCCTGGGCAGAAGCCTTTGTCAGTATCAGGTAGGCCCTTGGCACTTATGGGCCGGTTGCCTGCTGGATTTCCTCCAATATCAAGATGCCGCCCAGGGACAAGCTGCCACCTGTGCCAACTCGGGCTGCTTTGAGAGTACCCATGGTGCTCTACAAACTGAGACCATGAACCTGGGGTGCTGAGTTTTGTTTCTCCGGGCAGAAGCATTTGAAGTGCCAGGTACGCCCTCGGTCCTTAAGGGCAGGCAGCCTGCTGGATTTCCACGAATATCAAGATGCTGCCCAGGGACAAGCTGCCACCTGTGCCAACTCACGCTGCTTTGAGAGTTCCCATGGATCTCTGCAAACTGAGACCAGAAACGTGGTGTTCTGAGTTTTGTTTTCCCGGGCAGAAGCCTTTGTCAGTACCAGGTCGGCCCTTGGCCCTTGGGGGCCAGCTGCCTGCAGGATTTCCACGAATATCAAGATGCTGCCCAGGGACAAGCTGCCACTTGTGCCAACTCGGGCTGCTTTGAGAGTGCCCACGGAGCTCTTCAAACTGAGAGAAAGTATGTGGGGTTATGGGTTTTGTTTTCCCGGGCAGAAGCCTTTGTCAGTACCAAGTAGGCCCTCAGCCCTTAGAGGCAGTCTGCCTGCTGGATTTCCACAAATATCAAGATGCCACCCAGGGACAAATTGCCACCTGTGCCAACTCGGGCTGCTTTGAGAGTGCCCATGGAGCTCTGCAAATTTAGACCAGGAACTTGCCTTGGTGAGTTTTATTTCCCCGGGCAGAAGCATTTGCAGTACCAGGCAGGCTCTCGGAACTTCAGGGCCGTCTGCCTGCTGGATTTCCACGAATATCAAGATGCTGCCCAGGGACAAGCTGCCACTTGGGCCAACTCGCGCTGCTTTGTGGGTGCCCACGGAGCTCTGCAAACTGAGACCATAACCTAGGGTTGTGGGTTTTGTTTTCTCGGGCAGAAGCCTCTCTCAGTACCAGGTAGGCCCTTATTCCTTAGGGGCAGGCTGCCTGCTGAAATTCCACGAATATCAAGATGCTGCCCAGGGACAAGCTGCCACCTGTGCCAACTCAGGCTGCTTTGAGGTTGCCCACGGAGCTCTAAAAACTGAGACAGGGTACATGGGGTTATGGGTTATGTTTCCCCGGGCAGAAGCCATTGTAAGTACCAGGTAGGCCCTCGGCCCTTAGGGGCAGGCTGGCATCAAGACTTCCACGAATATCAAGATGCCGCCCAGGGACAAGCTGCCACCTGTGCCAACTCACGCTGCTTTGAGAGTGCCCACGGATCTCTTCAAACTGAGCCAAAGTATGTGGGGTTTCGGGTTTTTTTTTCCCGGGCAGAAGCCTTTGTCTGTACCAAGTAGGACCTCGGCCCTTAGAGGCAGTCTGCCTGCTGGATTTCCACGCATATCTAGATGCCGCCCAGGAACAAGCTGCCACCTGTGCCAACTTGGGCTGCTTTGAGAGTACCCATGGTGCTCTACAAACAGAACCCAGGAGCGTGGGATGGTGAGTTTTTTTTTTTCCTCGGCAGAAGCCTTTGTCAGTACCAGGTAGGCCCTCGGCCCTTCATGGCTGGCTGCCTGCTGGATTTCCACGAATATCAAGATGCCGCCCAGGGATATTCTGCCACCTGTGCCAACTCGCGCTGCTTTGAGAGTGCCCATGGAGCTCTGCAAACTGAGACCGGGACCGTGGGGTTCTGAGTTTTGTTTTCCCGGCAGAAGCCTTTGTCAGTACCAGGTAGGCCGTTGGCCCTTCGGGTCCGGTTGCAGGCTGGATTTCCCCGAATAACAAGATGCCGCCCATGGACAAGCTGCCACCTGTGCCAACTCGGGCTGCTTTGAGAGTGCCCATGGAGCTCTTAAACTGTGGCCTGGAACGTCAGGTAGTGTGTCTTGTTTTGCTGGGTAGAAGACTATCTCTGTACTAGGTCGGCCCTCCACCCTTAGCGGCCGGCTCCCCGCTGGATTTGCCCGAATATCACGGTGCCGTCCCGGGTCAAGCTGCCACCTGTGCTAACTCGGGCTGCTTTGAGAGTGCCCATGGAGCTCTACAAACTGAGACCAGCAACGTGGGATGGTGAGCTTTGTTTTTCTGGGAAGAAGCCTTTGTCAGTACCAGGTAGGCCCTCGGCCCTAAGGGGCCTGTTGCCTCCTGGATATCCACAAATATCAAGATGCCTCTCAGGGACAAGCTGCCACCTGTGCTAGCTCTGGCTGCTTTGAGAGTGCCCACGGAACTCTGCAAACTGAGACTAAGACCTTGGGGTGGTGGGTTTTTTTCTCCTTGGGCAGTATAATGCACAATACCTAGGTGTCCCTAAGCACGTTGATGCTTGGTGCCTGCTCGATTTCTGTATTAATCAGGATGCCATCCAATTAAAGGCTGATAGCTGTGCCAACGTTGGGTGCTTGCACAGTGCCCACAGAGCTCTGCAAACTGAGACCTAGATGGTGAGGTGTTGAGTTTTTTTTCCTGGGCTGTTGCCCGCACAGTACTTTTGTGGCCATTTGGGGCCTGAGACCAGGAAGGTGAGGTGGTGAGTTTGGTTTCCCTGGGAAAAAGCTCACCACATTTTTTGGATGGGCCTTGCGTGCAGGCCCCGGTTGGCTGCTGTAATGCCGCATTGATCAAGATCTAGCTCACGTACAACCTGCCACCTGTGCCACCTCAGGCTGCTCTCACAGTGCCTGTGGATACAACGCTCTGTTTGACTCTTAGAGGTCTAATTACAAGCTGTGTTTGATAAATTATGAGTGTGGTAAATGAATGTGTTCTAGGAGTGTGAGATCCTTGAAATAGTATAATTTTTGATTTTCTTATGGTTGGAAGATCGTTTTACAAGCATAATGGGAATACTCCTTTTTTTAGGTACTTTTTCTTCTAGAAAGTATATCATAAGTGTTTTCTAATATTAAATGACAGAGCAGCCTGTTGATCCTTTACTGGAAATTTTTGCTATTTTTCAAAAATAACAGAAAAAAGCTCTTGCAAAAATAAGGGGAAAAAATTGCTTTAAAAAGTATTTCATTACAGCTTTTAAAGGCAATTAAAGTGCACCCATTGCTGATGGGAAGCCGATAACTGGTTAAACATGTATTCACTTGTTATGTCTCTCTAAAGAAATACTCTAACATCAAGCAATTAATCCCTTCCATCATAGTTTTAACCTCTTTCCTAGTTTAAATGTCAATGAAAAACATCATGAAGAACTCCATATGTATCTCTCCGATTCATCTTACATACAAAGCAACTATTTTTCCACCGGTTTGCTTGATGGTCTGCTTACTGCATTCAGCATTTTTTGGCATGCTTTTTTGCTTCTTTCTGCTGTCAATACTGGCCAATACATGCCATCTGCCAATGGTAGGATTTCTCTCACCTAAGCATATGGATTGAATCTTTAAGATCACTTTCGATAAAATGGATAAAAAAGGAGTTGTTTGATTCCACCTAACATTGAGTCTCTTGGTAAAGGTCACCTGGAGAAAAGTTTTTGCTTCTAGAATTCAACTCATGGATTGAAGTATTTGAGAAGACTGATAGGCACTGGAGCATGGAGACACCTTCAGCCTCTGTGGATATAAAGCCCAGATTAAAATGATCAATTCTCTCAACTTGATGGACTGTACTGAGCAGAATTCTGACTAGAATCTCTTTCACACATAGAACACCCTGTTCAAGACACATGGTAAGATGAAGCTCACCTCCGGTTCCCTGCAGGTATTTGTATTTCTAATGAGTCTTTGGGATGCCTAGGTGATTTTCAGATGTCTAAAGATGAGACAAAGCCCACGACTTTCTCAAGACCTGGAACCATCTCCCTAGAAGCTGCAAAACACACAATGCCTCACTTGTGTCAAATTTGCCAAAGCAAGGACTAGAGCAAGAACTGGATGCAAAATACTTACACAGAGATGATAGTTTTTAAGATATTCATCAGATATTCTTCACATGGGAAGAGTCTTTGAACTCTTCTGTGATAGAACCCCAAAACTAAATGGTTTTTTTTTTCATTGAGCACTCTTCTTGATGCAATTCTTCAACTTGGCATGGCTTAATTCAATAGCATCCAAGTCAGAGAAAAATTGATAAAGGCAGATAGGAAAGAAAATTAGAAATTCGTTACTCAGAGTGTGAGTAGGAAGACAGGGAGCCATTCAAAAGAATAAGGAAACAAAACAGGAGCAGTGAAAATGAGACACATCCTGCATCTTTCCGGCGGGGAAGATGGATTATTTAATTAGTGACAAAATTAGAAGAGCCTGAACATTTGCTGTCCCACAACAGGAACAGAAAAACCATTGAGCACGCACATAATAGCCAAAGAAACATAACAAAGAGAAGGAAATACAGAGAATAGGAAAAAGAAGTAAGACGCTTTTTTCAATCATTGAAATTCAGGTGGTGTATCATTCTAATACACTTTTTTATACAGTAAAAGAGTAGTTATATACAGTCGGGTAAATTGCAGCTATGTATCATTTTTAGACAGGAAATGTTTTCCAAGAAACATGTACCAGATTATATATACAAGTTCCTGACTGCCAAAGAAGAAAGTACAAAACAGCAAACACTTGGGTAAAGTCCCAGGAACCAGAGATCAAGATCTACACCGATATAAGGAGAGCGGTGAGTTTTTCAAGAAGCAAAAGCGAATGCAGCTGACTGTGCTTGTGGATGAAAAGCTGTGGGATTTTTTGCAATTCCATTAAGAGCGCACAAAAGCGCGGTGCTCGGCTGCCTCATGCTTCGCATGCTGCGAGATGCACAGAAATTAAGATGAGCAAGGTTCTTCAGCTTTGCCCTTTTTCAGCAGCTGCGCCTCACCGATGGACTGGAATATCTCTCGAGATGTTTTCCTTTCTCAAGAATGTATTGTTGCTGTGTCTTGACCGCACAAGGATAAGTATGAAGAGATCATAGCCATCTCGAAATAAATTCGCCGCTTTATTAAAAAGATAAATGCTTCAACAATGCGCAGCCACGACAAAAATCAGGGCCAAGACTGGGAGACGTTTGCTGTGCTGGCACCCAATTTCTGTCGGCGAAAAGTCATGGAGAAGCTTTTGGCTTGGATGCAGACGACGAGAGAGGCAGAAGACGGAGGTACGGGGCTGTCCGGAGCGAAGTGCCGCTGGTCGGCGTCTTTCGCCCGAAGCACCACACGGGGGCGCACCGAGATCATCACAAGCAGCACTGCGCGAAGAAGCGGCTCTTTCGCTTTCGCTAGACGGAGAGCCGGCAGCTTGCAGGAGGTGAAGAAGCAAGCCGCACAACAGCAGCATAGTGGGCGCAGCTCTCTTACTGCTGCGGGATGGTGGATTGCCACTCGTATGCCTTTTAAAATCACGTTAGCATGCGAATGGAAGAAGTTTTTGGACAACTTTGCAATGCATCTTGCTAGTGCTCCTGCAACGCTCCGTGGAAACTCTTGCGGGTCTCTTTGCACTGCGAGATGCAAAGAACTGGGTGAACTCGTCAAACAAGATCGGAAGATGTTTGCAGTGCTGGCACACTTTCTCTCTCGGCGAGAAGTCATGGAGAAGCTTTTGGCTAGGATGCAGACGACGAGAGAGGAAGAAGACGGAGGTACGGAGCTGTCCGGAGCGAAGTGCCGCTGGTCGGCGTCTTTCGCCCGAAGCAGCGCTCCGGAGCGCACCGCCACCGGCACAAGCAGCAGTGCGCGAAGTAGCGGCTCTTTCGCTTTCGCTAGACGGAGAGCCGGCAGCTTGCAGGAGGTGAAGAAGCAAGCCGCACAACAGCAGCATTGTGGGCGCAGCTCTCTTACTGCTGCGGGATGGTGGATTGCCACTCGTATGCCTTTGAAAATCACGTTAGCATGCGAATGGAAGAAGTTTTTGGACAACTTTGCAATGCATCTTGCTAGTGCTCCTGCATCGCTCCGTGGAAACTCTTGCGGGTCTCTTTGCGCTGCGAGATGCAAAGAACTGGGTGAACTCGTCAAGCAAGATCGGAAGATGTTTGCAGTGCTGGCACATATTCTTTCTCGGCGAGAAGTCATGGAGAAGCTTTTGGCTAGGATGCAGACGACGAGAGAGGCAGAAGACGGAGGTACGGAGCTGTCCGGAGCGAAGTGCCGCTCGCGGGCGTCTTTCGCCCGAAGCAGCGCTCCGGAGCGCACCGCCACCGGCACAAGCAGCAGTGCGTGAAGAAGCGGCTCTTTCGCCTTCGCTAGACGGAGAGCCGGCAGCTTGCAGGAGGTGAAGAAGCAAGCCGCACAAAACCAGCATTGTGTGCGCAGATGTCGAACTGCTGCGGGATGGTGGATTGCCACTCGTATGCCTTTGAAAATCACGTTAGCATGCGAATGGAAGAAGTTTTTGGACAACTTTGCAATGCATCTTGCTAGTGCTCCTGCAACGCTCCGTGGAAACTCTTGCGGGTCTCTTTGCGCTGCGAGATGCAAAGAACTGGGTGAACTCGTCAAGCAAGATCGGAAGATGTTTGCAGTGCTGGCACATATTCTTTCTCGGCGAGAAGTCATGGAGAAGCTTTTGGCTAGGATGCAGACGACGAGAGAGGCAGAAGACGGAGGTACGGGGCTGTCCGGAGCGAAGTGCCGCTGGTCGGCGTCTTTCGCCCGAAGCAGCGCTCCGGAGCGCACCGCCACCGGCACAAGCAGCAGTGCGCGAAGTAGCGGCTCTTTCGCCTTCGGTAGACGGAGAGCCGGCAGCTTGCAGGAGGTGAAGAAGCAAGCCGCACAAAACCAGCATTGTGTGCGCAGCTGTCGAACTGCTGCGGGATGGTGGATTGCCACTCGTATGCCTTTGAAAATCACGTTAGCATGCGAATGGAAGAAGTTTTTGGACAACTTTGCAATGCATCTTGCTAGTGCTCCTGCAACGCTCCGTGGAAACTCTTGCGGGTCTCTTTGCGCTGCGAGATGCAAAGAACTGGGTGAACTCGTCAAACAAGATCGGTAGATGTTTGCAGTGCTGGCACACTTTCTCTCTCGGCGAGAAGTCATGGAGAAGCTTTTGGCTGGGATGCAGACGACGAGAGAGGCAGAAGACGGAGGTACGGGGCTGTCCGGAGCGAAGTGCCGCTGGGCGGCGTCTTTCGCCCGAAGCACCACACGGGGGCGCACCGAGATCATCACAAGCAGCAGTGCGCGAAGAAGCGGCTCTTTCGCCTTCGGTAGACGGAGAGCCGGCAGCTTGCAGGAGGTGAAGAAGCAAGCCGCACAACAGCAGCCTTGTGGGCGCAGCTCTCGAACTGCTGCGGGATGGTGGATTGCCACTCGTATGCCTTTGAAAATCACGTTAGCATGCGAATGGAAGAAGTTTTTGGACAACTTTGCAATGCATCTTGCTAGTGCTCCTGCAACGCTCCGTGGAAACTCTTGCGGGTCTCTTTGCGCTGCGAGATGCAAAGAACTGGGTGAACTCGTCAAACAAGATCGGTAGATGTTTGCAGTGCTGGCACACTTTCTCTCTCGGCGAGAAGTCATGGAGAAGCTTTTGGCTAGGATGCAGACGACGAGAGAGGCAGAAGACGGAGGTACGGGGCTGTCCGGAGCGAAGTGCCGCTGGCCGGCGTCTTTCGCCCGAAGCAGCGCTCCGGAGCGCACCGCCACCGGCACAAGCAGCAGTGCGCGAAGAAGCGGCTCTTTCGCTTTCGCTAGACGGAGAGCCAGCAGCTTGCAGGAGGTGAAGAAGCAAGCCGCAAAACAGCAGCATTGTGGGCGCAGCTCTCGAACTGCTGCGGGATGGTGCATTGCCACTCGTATGCCTTTGAAAATCACGTTAGCATGCGAATGGAAGAAGTTTTTGGACAACTTTGCAATGCATCTTGCTAGTGCTCTTGCAACGCTCCGTGGAAACTCTTGCGGGTCTCTTTGCACTGCGAGATGCAAAGAACTGGGTGAACTCGTCAAACAAGATCGGTAGATGTTTGCAGTGCTGGCACACTTTCTCTCTCGGCGAGAAGTCATGGAGAAGCTTTTGGCTAGGATGCAGACGACGAGAGAGGCAGAAGACGGAGGTACGGGGCTGTCCGGAGCGAAGTGCCGCTCGCGGGCGTCTTTCGCCCGAAGCAGCGCTCCGGAGCGCACCGCCACCGGCACAAGCAGCAGTGCGCGAAGAAGCGGCTCTTTCGCTTTCGCTAGACGGAGAGCCAGCAGCTTGCAGGAGGTGAAGAAGCAAGCCGCAAAACAGCAGCATTGTGGGCGCAGCTCTCGAACTGCTGCGGGATGGTGGATTGCCACTCGTATGCCTTTGAAAATCACGTTAGCATGCGAATGGAAGAAGTTTTTGGACAACTTTGCAATGCATCTTGCTAGTGCTCTTGCAACGCTCCGTGGAAACTCTTGCGGGTCTCTTTGCGCTGCGAGATGCAAAGAACTGGGTGAACTCGTCAAACAAGATCGGTAGATGTTTGCAGTGCTGGCACACTTTCTCTCTCGGCGAGAAGTCATGGAGAAGCTTTTGGCTAGGATGCAGACGACGAGAGAGGCAGAAGACGGAGGTACGGGGCTATCCGGAGCGAAGTGCCGCTGGCCGGCGTCTTTCGCCGGAAGCAGCGCTCCGGAGCGCACCGCCACCGGCACAAGCAGCAGTGCGCGAAGTAGCGGCTCTTTCGCTTTCGCTAGACGGAGAGCCGGCAGCTTGCAGGAGGTGAAGAAGCAAGCCGCACAACAGCAGCCTTGTGTGCGCAGCTCTCGAACTGCTGCGGGATGGTGGGTTGCCATTCGTATGCCTATGAAAATCACGTTAGCATGCGAATGGAAGAAGTTTTTTGGCAACTTTGCAATGCATCTTGCTAGTGCTCCTGCAACGCTCCGTGGAAACTCTTGCGGGTCTCTTTGCGCTGCGAGATGCAAAGAACTGGGTGAACTCGTCAAGCAAGATCGGAAGATGTTTGCAGTGCTGGCACACTTTCTTTCTCGGCGAGAAGTCATGGAGAAGCTTTTGGCTCGGATGCAGACGACGAGAGAGGCAGAAGACGGAGGTACGGAGCTGTCCGGAGCGAAGTGCCGCTCGCGGGCGTCTTTCGCCCGAAGCAGCGCTCCGGAGCGCACCGCCACCGGCACAAGCAGCAGTGCGCGAAGAAGCGGCTCTTTCGCCTTCGGTAGACGGAGAGCCGGCAGCTTGCAGGAGGTGAAGAAGCAAGCCGCACAACAGCAGCATTGTGGGCGCAGCTCTCGAACTGCTGCGGGATGGTGGATTGCCACTCGTATGCCTTTGAAAATCACGTTAGCATGCGAATGGAAGAAGTTTTTGGACAACTTTGCAATGCATCTTGCTAGTGCTCCTGCAACGCTCCGTGGAAACTCTTGCGGGTCTCTTTGCGCTGCGAGATGCAAAGAACTGGGTGAACTCGTCAAACAAGATCGGTAGATGTTTGCAGTGCTGGCACACTTTCTCTCTCGGCGAGAAGTCATGCAGAAGCTTTTGGCTAGGATGCAGACGACGAGAGAGGCAGAAGACGGAGGTGCGGAGCTGTCCGGAGCGAAGTGCCGCTCGCGGGCGTCTGTGGCCCGAAGCAGCGCTCCGGAGCGCACCGCCACCGGCACAAGCAGCAGTGCGCGAAGAAGCGGCTCTTTCGCCTTCGCTAGACGGAGAGCCGGCAGCTTGCAGGAGGTGAAGAAGCAAGCCGCACAACAGCAGCATTGTGGGCGCAGCTCTCTTACTGCTGCGGGATGGTGGATTGCCACTCGTATGCCTTTGAAAATCACGTTAGCATGCGAATGGAAGAAGTTTTTGGACAACTTTGCAATGCATCTTGCTAGTGCTCCTGCATCGCTCCGTGGAAACTCTTGCGGGTCTCTTTGCGCTGCGAGATGCAAAGAACTGGGTGAACTCGTCAAACAAGATCGGTAGATGTTTGCAGTGCTGGCACACTTTCTCTCTCGGCGAGAAGTCATGGAGAAGCTTTTGGCTAGGATGCAGACGACGAGAGAGGCAGAAGACGGAGGTACGGGGCTATCCGGAGCGAAGTGCCGCTGGGCGGCGTCTTTCGCCCGAAGCAGCGCTCCGGAGCGCACCGCCACCGGCACAAGCAGCAGTGCGCGAAGTAGCGGCTCTTTCGCTTTCGCTAGACGGAGAGCCGGCAGCTTGCAGGAGGTGAAGAAGCAAGCCGCACAACAGCAGCCTTGTGGGCGCAGCTCTCGAACTGCTGCGGGATGGTGGGTTGCCATTCGTATGCCTATGAAAATCACGTTAGCATGCGAATGGAAGAAGTTTTTTGGCAACTTTGCAATGCATCTTGCTAGTGCTCCTGCAACGCTCCGTGGAAACTCTTGCGGGTCTCTTTGCGCTGCGAGATGCAAAGAACTGGGTGAACTCGTCAAGCAAGATCGGTAGATGTTTGCAGAGCCGGCACACTTTCTCTCTCGGCGAGAAGTCATGGAGAAGCTTTTGGCTAGGATGCAGACGACGAGAGAGGCAGAAGACGGAGGTACGGGGCTGTCCGGAGCGAAGTGCCGCTGGCCGGCGTCTTTCGCCGGAAGCAGCGCTCCGGAGCGCACCGCCACCGGCACAAGCAGCAGTGCGCGAAGTAGCGGCTCTTTCGCTTTCGCTAGACGGAGAGCCGGCAGCTTGCAGGAGGTGAAGAAGCAAGCCGCACAACAGCAGCATTGTGGGCGCAGCTCTCGAACTGCTGCGGGATGGTGCATTGCCACTCGTATGCCTTTGAAAATCACGTTAGCATGCGAATGGAAGAAGTTTTTGGACAACTTTGCAATGCATCTTGCTAGTGCTCCTGCAACGCTCCGTGGAAACTCTTGCGGGTCTCTTTGCGCTGCGAGATGCAAAGAACTGGGTGAACTCGTCAAACAAGATCGGTAGATGTTTGCAGTGCTGGCACACTTTCTCTCTCGGCGAGAAGTCATGGAGAAGCTTTTGGCTAGGATGCAGACGACGAGAGAGGCAGAAGACGGAGGTACGGGGCTGTCCGGAGCGAAGTGCCGCTGGCCGGCGTCTTTCGCACGAAGCAGCGCTCCGGAGCGCACCGCCACCGGCACAAGCAGCAGTGCACGAAGAAGCGGCTCTTTCGCCTTCGCTAGACGGAGAGCCGGCAGCTTGCAGGAGGTGAAGAAGCAAGCCGCACAACAGCAGCATTGTGGGCGCAGCTCTCTTACTGCTGCGGGATGGTGGATTGCCACTCGTATGCCTTTGAAAATCACGTTAGCATGCGAATGGAAGAAGTTTTTGGACAACTTTGCAATGCATCTTGCTAGTGCTCCTGCAACGCTCCGTGGAAACTCTTGCGGGTCTCTTTGCGCTGCGAGATGCAAAGAACCTGGTGAACTCGTCAAGCAAGATCGGAAGATGTTTGCAGTGCTGTCACACTTTCTCTCTCGGCGAGAAGTCATGGAGAAGCTTTTGGCTAGGATGCAGACGACGAGAGAGGCAGAAGACGGAGGTACGGAGCTGTCCGGAGCGAAGTGCCGCTGGCCGGCGTCTTTCGCCCGAAGCAGCGCTCCGGAGCGCACCGCCACCGGCACAAGCAGCAGTGCGCGAAGTAGTGGCTCTTTCGCTTTCGCTAGACCGAGAGCTGGCAGCTTGCAGGAGGTGAAGAAGCAAGCCGCACAACAGCAGCCTTGTGGGCGCAGCTCTCTTACTGCTGCGGGATGGTGGATTGCCACTCGTATGCCTTTGAAAATCACGTTAGCATGCGAATGGAAGAAGTTTTTGGACAACTTTGCAATGCATCTTGCTAGTGCTCCTGCAACGCTCCGTGGAAACTCTTGCGGGTCTCTTTGCGCTGCGAGATGCAAAGAACTGGGTGAACTCGTCAAACAAGATCGGTAGATGTTTGCAGTGCTGGCACACTTTCTCTCTCGGCGAGAAGTCATGCAGAAGCTTTTGGCTAGGATGCAGACGACGAGAGAGGCAGAAGACGGAGGTACGGGGCTGTCCGGAGCGAAGTGCCGCTGGGCGGCGTCTTTCGCCCGAAGTAGCGCTCCGGAGCGCACCGCCACCGGCACAAGCAGCAGTGCGCGAAGAAGCGGCTCTTTCGCTTTCGCTAGACGGAGAGCCAGCAGCTTGCAGGAGGTGAAGAAGCAAGCCGCAAAACAGCAGCATTGTGGGCGCAGCTCTCTTACTGCTGCGGGATGGTGGATTGCCACTCGTATGCCTTTGAAAATCACGTTAGCATGCGAATGGAAGAAGTTTTTTGGCAACTTTGCAATGCATCTTGCTAGTGCTCTTGCAACGCTCCGTGGAAACTCTTGCGGGTCTCTTTGCGCTGCGAGATGCAAAGAACTGGGTGAACTCGTCAAGCAAGATCGGAAGATGTTTGCAGTGCTGGCACACTTTCTCTCTCGGCGAGAAGTCATGGAGAAGCTTTTGGCTAGGATGCAGACGACGAGAGAGGCAGAAGACGGAGGTACGGGGCTGTCCGGAGCGAAGTGCCGCTGGGCGGCGTCTTTCGCCCGAAGCAGCGCTCCGGAGCGCACCGCCACCGGCACAAGCAGCAGTGCGCGAAGTAGCGGCTCTTTCGCTTTCGCTAGACGGAGAGCCGGCAGCTTGCAGGAGGTGAAGAAGCAAGCCGCACAACAGCAGCCTTGTGGGCGCAGCTCTCTTACTGCTGCGGGATGGTGGATTGCCACTCGTATGCCTTTGAAAATCACGTTAGCATGCGAATGGAAGAAGTTTTTGGACAACTTTGCAATGCATCTTGCTAGTGCTCCTGCAACGCTCCGTGGAAACTCTTGCGGGTCTCTTTGCGCTGCGAGATGCAAAGAACTGGGTGAACTCGTCAAGCAAGATCGGAAGATGTTTGCAGTGCTGGCACACTTTCTTTCTCGGCGAGAAGTCATGGAGAAGCTTTTGGCTAGGATGCAGACGACGAGAGAGGCAGAAGACGGAGGTACGGAGCTGTCCGGAGCGAAGTGCCGCTCGCGGGCGTCTTTCGCCCGAAGCAGCGCTCCGGAGCGCACCGCCACCGGCACAAGCAGCAGTGCACGAAGTAGCGGCTCTTTCGCTTTCGCTAGACGGAGAGCCGGCAGCTTGCAGGAGGTGAAGAAGCAAGCCGCACAACAGCAGCATTGTGGGCGCAGCTCTCTTACTGCTGCGGGATGGTGGATTGCCACTCGTATGCCTTTGAAAATCACGTTAGCATGCGAATGGAAGAAGTTTTTGGACAACTTTGCAATGCATCTTGCTAGTGCTCCTGCAACGCTCCGTGGAAACTCTTGCGGGTCTCTTTGCGCTGCGAGATGCAAAGAACTGGGTGAACTCGTCAAGCAAGATCGGAAGATGTTTGCAGTGCTGGCACACTTTCTTTCTCGGCGAGAAGTCATGGAGAAGCTTTTGGCTCGGATGCAGACGACGAGAGAGGCAGAAGACGGAGGTACGGAGCTGTCCGGAGCGAAGTGCCGCTCGCGGGCGTCTTTCGCCCGAAGCAGCGCTCCGGAGCGCACCGCCACCGGCACAAGCAGCAGTGCGCGAAGAAGCGGCTCTTTCGCCTTCGCTAGACGGAGAGCCGGCAGCTTGCAGGAGGTGAAGAAGCAAGCCGCACAACAGCAGCATTGTGGGCGCAGCTGTCGAACTGCTGCGGGATGGTGGATTGCCACTCGTATGCCTTTGAAAATCACGTTAGCATGCGAATGGAAGAAGTTTTTGGACAACTTTGCAATGCATCTTGCTAGTGCTCCTGCAACGCTCCGTGGAAACTCTTGCGGGTCTCTTTGCGCTGCGAGATGCAAAGAACTGGGTGAACTCGTCAAACAAGATCGGTAGATGTTTGCAGTGCTGGCACACTTTCTCTCTCGGCGAGAAGTCATGCAGAAGCTTTTGGCTAGGATGCAGACGACGAGAGAGGCAGAAGACGGAGGTGCGGAGCTGTCCGGAGCGAAGTGCCGCTCGCGGGCGTCTATGGCCCGAAGCAGCGCTCCGGAGCGCACCGCCACCGGCACAAGCAGCAGTGCGCGAAGAAGCGGCTCTTTCGCCTTCGCTAGACCGAGAGCCGGCAGCTTGCAGGAGGTGAAGAAGCAAGCCGCACAACAGCAGCATTGTGGGCGCAGCTCTCTTACTGCTGCGGGATGGTGGATTGCCACTCGTATGCCTTTGAAAATCACGTTAGCATGCGAATGGAAGAAGTTTTTGGACAACTTTGCAATGCATCTTGCTAGTGCTCCTGCATCGCTCCGTGGAAACTCTTGCGGGTCTCTTTGCGCTGCGAGATGCAAAGAACTGGGTGAACTCGTCAAACAAGATCGGTAGATGTTTGCAGTGCTGGCACACTTTCTCTCTCGGCGAGAAGTCATGGAGAAGCTTTTGGCTAGGATGCAGACGACGAGAGAGGCAGAAGACGGAGGTACGGGGCTATCCGGAGCGAAGTGCCGCTGGGCGGCGTCTTTCGCCCGAAGCAGCGCTCCGGAGCGCACCGCCACCGGCACAAGCAGCAGTGCGCGAAGTAGCGGCTCTTTCGCTTTCGCTAGACGGAGAGCCGGCAGCTTGCAGGAGGTGAAGAAGCAAGCCGCACAACAGCAGCCTTGTGGGCGCAGCTCTCGAACTGCTGCGGGATGGTGGGTTGCCATTCGTATGCCTTTGAAAATCACGTTAGCATGCGAATGGAAGAAGTTTTTGGACAACTTTGCAATGCATCTTGCTAGTGCTCCTGCAACGCTCCGTGGAAACTCTTGCGGGTCTCTTTGCGCTGCGAGATGCAAAGAACTGGGTGAACTCGTCAAACAAGATCGGTAGATGTTTGCAGTGCTGGCACACTTTCTCTCTCGGCGAGAAGTCATGCAGAAGCTTTTGGCTAGGATGCAGACGACGAGAGAGGCAGAAGACGGAGGTACGGGGCTGTCCGGAGCGAAGTGCCGCTGGGCGGCGTCTTTCGCCCGAAGTAGCGCTCCGGAGCGCACCGCCACCGGCACAAGCAGCAGTGCGCGAAGAAGCGGCTCTTTCGCTTTCGCTAGACGGAGAGCCAGCAGCTTGCAGGAGGTGAAGAAGCAAGCCGCAAAACAGCAGCATTGTGGGCGCAGCTCTCTTACTGCTGCGGGATGGTGGATTGCCACTCGTATGCCTTTGAAAATCACGTTAGCATGCGAATGGAAGAAGTTTTTTGGCAACTTTGCAATGCATCTTGCTAGTGCTCTTGCAACGCTCCGTGGAAACTCTTGCGGGTCTCTTTGCGCTGCGAGATGCAAAGAACTGGGTGAACTCGTCAAGCAAGATCGGAAGATGTTTGCAGTGCTGGCACACTTTCTCTCTCGGCGAGAAGTCATGGAGAAGCTTTTGGCTAGGATGCAGACGACGAGAGAGGCAGAAGACGGAGGTACGGGGCTGTCCGGAGCGAAGTGCCGCTGGGCGGCGTCTTTCGCCCGAAGCAGCGCTCCGGAGCGCACCGCCACCGGCACAAGCAGCAGTGCGCGAAGTAGCGGCTCTTTCGCTTTCGCTAGACGGAGAGCCGGCAGCTTGCAGGAGGTGAAGAAGCAAGCCGCACAACAGCAGCCTTGTGGGCGCAGCTCTCTTACTGCTGCGGGATGGTGGATTGCCACTCGTATGCCTTTGAAAATCACGTTAGCATGCGAATGGAAGAAGTTTTTGGACAACTTTGCAATGCATCTTGCTAGTGCTCCTGCAACGCTCCGTGGAAACTCTTGCGGGTCTCTTTGCGCTGCGAGATGCAAAGAAACTGGGTGAACTCGTCAAGCAAGATCGGAAGATGTTTGCAGTGCTGGCACACTTTCTTTCTCGGCGAGAAGTCATGGAGAAGCTTTTGGCTAGGATGCAGACGACGAGAGAGGCAGAAGACGGAGGTACGGAGCTGTCCGGAGCGAAGTGCCGCTCGCGGGCGTCTTTCGCCCGAAGCAGCGCTCCGGAGCGCACCGCCACCGGCACAAGCAGCAGTGCACGAAGTAGCGGCTCTTTCGCTTTCGCTAGACGGAGAGCCGGCAGCTTGCAGGAGGTGAAGAAGCAAGCCGCACAACAGCAGCATTGTGGGCGCAGCTCTCTTACTGCTGCGGGATGGTGGATTGCCACTCGTATGCCTTTGAAAATCACGTTAGCATGCGAATGGAAGAAGTTTTTGGACAACTTTGCAATGCATCTTGCTAGTGCTCCTGCAACGCTCCGTGGAAACTCTTGCGGGTCTCTTTGCGCTGCGAGATGCAAAGAACTGGGTGAACTCGTCAAGCAAGATCGGAAGATGTTTGCAGTGCTGGCACACTTTCTTTCTCGGCGAGAAGTCATGGAGAAGCTTTTGGCTCGGATGCAGACGACGAGAGAGGCAGAAGACGGAGGTACGGAGCTGTCCGGAGCGAAGTGCCGCTCGCGGGCGTCTTTCGCCCGAAGCAGCGCTCCGGAGCGCACCGCCACCGGCACAAGCAGCAGTGCGCGAAGAAGCGGCTCTTTCGCCTTCGCTAGACGG
This sequence comes from Motacilla alba alba, assembly GCF_015832195.1. Lineage (NCBI taxonomy): Eukaryota > Metazoa > Chordata > Aves > Passeriformes > Motacillidae > Motacilla > Motacilla alba. The sequence goes on along the minus strand of NW_024037204.1, from coordinate 2,002 downwards.
AGAGCCGGCAGCTTGCAGGAGGTGAAGAAGCAAGCCGCACAACAGCAGCATTGTGGGCGCAGCTGTCGAACTGCTGCGGGATGGTGGATTGCCACTCGTATGCCTTTGAAAATCACGTTAGCATGCGAATGGAAGAAGTTTTTGGACAACTTTGCAATGCATCTTGCTAGTGCTCCTGCAACGCTCCGTGGAAACTCTTGCGGGTCTCTTTGCGCTGCGAGATGCAAAGAACTGGGTGAACTCGTCAAACAAGATCGGTAGATGTTTGCAGTGCTGGCACACTTTCTCTCTCGGCGAGAAGTCATGCAGAAGCTTTTGGCTAGGATGCAGACGACGAGAGAGGCAGAAGACGGAGGTGCGGAGCTGTCCGGAGCGAAGTGCCGCTCGCGGGCGTCTATGGCCCGAAGCAGCGCTCCGGAGCGCACCGCCACCGGCACAAGCAGCAGTGCGCGAAGAAGCGGCTCTTTCGCCTTCGCTAGACCGAGAGCCGGCAGCTTGCAGGAGGTGAAGAAGCAAGCCGCACAACAGCAGCATTGTGGGCGCAGCTCTCTTACTGCTGCGGGATGGTGGATTGCCACTCGTATGCCTTTGAAAATCACGTTAGCATGCGAATGGAAGAAGTTTTTGGACAACTTTGCAATGCATCTTGCTAGTGCTCCTGCATCGCTCCGTGGAAACTCTTGCGGGTCTCTTTGCGCTGCGAGATGCAAAGAACTGGGTGAACTCGTCAAACAAGATCGGTAGATGTTTGCAGTGCTGGCACACTTTCTCTCTCGGCGAGAAGTCATGGAGAAGCTTTTGGCTAGGATGCAGACGACGAGAGAGGCAGAAGACGGAGGTACGGGGCTGTCCGGAGCGAAGTGCCGCTGGCCGGCGTCTTTCGCCCGAAGCAGCGCTCCGGAGCGCACCGCCACCGGCACAAGCAGCAGTGCGCGAAGTAGCGGCTCTTTCGCTTTCGCTAGACGGAGAGCCGGCAGCTTGCAGGAGGTGAAGAAGCAAGCCGCACAACAGCAGCATTGTGTGCGCAGCTGTCGAACTGCTGCGGGATGGTGGATTGCCACTCGTATGCCTATGAAAATCACGTTAGCATGCGAATGGAAGAAGTTTTTGGACAACTTTGCAATGCATCTTGCTAGTGCTCCTGCAACGCTCCGTGGAAACTCTTGCGGGTCTCTTTGCGCTGCGAGATGCAAAGAACTGGGTGAACTCGTCAAGCAAGATCGGTAGATGTTTGCAGTGCTGGCACACTTTCTCTCTCGGCGAGAAGTCATGGAGAAGCTTTTGGCTAGGATGCAGACGACGAGAGAGGCAGAAGCCGGAGGTACGGGGCTGTCCGGAGCGAAGTGCCGCTGGCCGGCGTCTTTCGCCCGAAGCAGCGCTCCGGAGCGCACCGCCACCGGCACAAGCAGCAGTGCGCGAAGTAGCGGCTCTTTCGCTTTCGCTAGACGGGGAGCCGGCAGCTTGCAGGAGGTGAAGAAGCAAGCCGCACAACAGCAGCATTGTGGGCGCAGCTCTCTTACTGCTGCGGGATGGTGGATTGCCACTCGTATGCCTTTGAAAATCACGTTAGCATGCGAATGGAAGAAGTTTTTGGACAACTTTGCAATGCATCTTGCTAGTGCTCCTGCAACGCTCCGTGGAAACTCTTGCGGGTCTCTTTGCGCTGCGAGATGCAAAGAACTGGGTGAACTCGTCAAACAAGATCGGTAGATGTTTGCAGTGCTGGCACACTTTCTCTCTCGGCGAGAAGTCATGGAGAAGCTTTTGGCTAGGATGCAGACGACGAGAGAGGCAGAAGCAGTGCGCGGAGGTACGGGGCTGTCCGGAGCGAAGTGCCGCTGGCATGCGGCGTCTTTCGCGTGGAAACTCTTGCGGGTCTCTTTGCGCTGCGAAGCAGCGCTCCGGAGCGTCACACCGCCACCGGCACAAGCAGCAGTGCGGAGCGAAGAAGCGGCTCTTTCGCTCTTTCGCTTTCGCTAGACGGAGAGCCGGCAGCTTGCAG
>NW_024037203.1:0-103586 GCF_015832195.1 Motacilla alba alba | reverse complement strand
GCTGCTTTGAGAGTACCCATGGAGCTCTGCAAACTGAGATGCGGAACGTGGGGTGGTGAGTTTTGTTTCCCTGGGCAGAAGCCTTTGTCAGTACCAGGTAGGCCCTTGTTCCTCTAGGGGCAGTCTGGCAGGTGAGATTTCCACGAATATCAAGATGCTGCCCAGGGACAAGCTGCCAGCTGTGCCAACTCGGGCTGCTTTGAGAGTTCCCATGGAGCTCTGCAAACTGAGACCATGAACATAGGGTGCTTAGTTTTGTATCTCCAGGCAGAAGCCTTTGTCAGTACCAGGTAGGCCGTTGGCCCTAGGGGCAGCTGCCTGCAAGATTTCCACGAATATCAAGATGCTGCCCAGGGACAAGCTGCCACCTGTGCCAACTCGCGCTGCTTTGAGAGTGCCCATGGTGCTCTGCAAACTGAGACCAGGAACGTAGGGTTCTGGGTTTTCTTTTCCCGGGCAGAAGCCTTTGTCAGTACCAAGTAGGCCCTCAGCCCTTAGAGGACAGTCTGCCTGCAAGATTTGAACGAATATCAAGATGCCGCCCAGGGACAAGCTGCCACCTGCGCCAACTCGGGCTGCTTTGAGAGTGCCCACGAAATTCTTCAAACTGAGATGTGGAACGTGGGTTTGTGGCTTTTGTTTTCCCGGGCAGAAACATTTGCAGTACCAGGTAGGCCCTCGGCCCTTTGGGGGAGGCTGGCACCAGGATTTCCACGAAAACCAAGTTTCCGCCCAGGGACAAGCTGCCATCTATGCCAACTCGCGTTGCTTTGAGAGTGCCCACGGAGCTCTGCAAACTGTGACCAGGACCGTGGGGTGCTGAGTTTTGTTTTCCAGGGCATAAGCCTTCGTCATTACCAGGTTGTTCCTTTGGCCCTTGGGGGCCGGCCGCCTGCTGGATTTCCACGAATATCAAGATGCTGCCCAAGGAGGAGCTGCCACCTGTGCCAACTCGGGCTGCTTTGAGAGTGCCCATGGTGCTCTGCAAACTGAGACCAGAAACGTGGGGTGCTGGGTTTTGTTTTCCAGGGCAGAAGCCTTTGTCAGTACCAGGAGGGCCCTTGTTCCTCAGGGGCAGGATGCCGGCTGAATTTCCACAAATATCAAGATGCTGCCCAGGGACAAGCTGCCACTTGTGCAAACTCGGGCTGCTTTGAGAGTGCCCACGGAGCTCTGCAAACTGAGACCAGGAACGTAGGGTTGTGGGTTTTGTTTTCCTGGGCAGAAGCCTCTCTCAGTACCACGTAGGCCCTTGTTCCTTAGGGGCAGGCTGGCAGCAAGATTTCCACGAATATCAAGATGCTGCCCAGGGACAAGCTGCCACCTGTGACAACTCGGGCTGCTTTGAGAGTGCCCATGGAGGTCTTCACACTGAGAGAAAGTACCTGGGGTTAGGGGTTTTGTTTTCCCGGGCAGAAGCCTTTGTCAGTAGCACGTAGGCCCTTGGCCCTTGGGGGCCAGCTGGCTGCCGGATTTCCACGAATATCAAGATGCCGCCCAGGGACAAGCTGCCACCTGTGCCAACTCGGGCTGCTTTGAGAGTGCCCACGGAGCTCTACAAATTGAGACCAGGAACTTGCCTTGGTGAGTTTTGTTTCCCCGGGCAGAAGCATTTGCAGTACCAGATATTCCCTCGGAACTTCAGGGCCGGCTGCCTGCTGGATTTCCACGAATATCAAGATGCTGCCCAGGGACAAGCTGCCACCTGTGCCAACTCGCGCTGCTTTGAGAGTGCCCATGGTGCTCTGCAAACTGAGACCAGGAACGTAGGGTGCTGGGTTTTGTTTTCCCGGGCAGAAGCCTTTGTCAGTACCAAGTAGGCCCTCAGCCCTTAGGGGCAGTCTGGCACTGCAAGATTTCCACGCATATGAAGAGGCCGCCCAGGGACAAGCTGCCACCTGTGCCAACTCGCGCTGCTTTGAGAGTGCCCATGGAGCTCTGCAAAGTGAGACCAGGAACGTGGGGTGGTGAGGTTTTTTTTCCCGCGGCAGAAGCCTTTGTCAGTACCAGGTAGGCCCTCGGCCCTTCGGGGCTGGCTGCCTGCTGAATTTCCACGAATATCAAGATGCTGCTCACGGAGGAGCTGCCACCTGTGCCAACTCGGGCTGCTTTGAGAGTGCCCACGGAGCTCTGCAAACTGAGATGTGGAACTTGGGGTTTGTGGGTTTTGTTTCCCTGGGCAGAAGCCTTTGTCAGTACCAGGAGGGCCCTTGTTCCTCAGGGGCAGGCTGCCGGCTGAATTTCCACGAATATCAAGATGCTGCCCAGGGACAAGCTGCAACTTGTGCCAACTCGCGCTGCTTTGAGGGTGCCCACGGAGCTCTGCAAACTGAGACCAGGAACGTAGGACTGTGGGTTTTGTTTTCCCGGGCAGAAGCCTCTCTCAGTACCAGGTATGCCCTTGTTCCTTAGGGGCAGGCTGGCAGCAAGATTTCCACGAATATCAAGATGCTGCCCAGGGACAAGCTGCCACCTGTGCCAACTCGGGCTGCTTTGAGAGTGCCCATGGAGCTCTGCAAACTGAGACCATGAACCTGGGGTGCTGAGTTTTGTTTCTCTGGGCAGAAGCATTTGCAGTGCCAGGTAGGCCCTCGGTCCTTAAGGGCAGGCAGCCTGCTGGATTTCCACGAATATCAAGATGCTGCCCAGGGACAAGCTCCCACCTGTGCCAACTCGGGCTGCTTTGAGGGTGCCCATGGTGCTCTGCAAACTGAGACCAGAAACGTGGGGTGCTGGGTTTTGTTTTCCAGGGCAGAAGCCTTTGTCAGTAACAGGTAGGCCCTTGTTCCTTAGGGACAGCCTGGCAGCAAGATTTCCCCGAATATCAAGATGCTGCCCAGGGATATTCTGCCACCTGTGGCAACTCGGCCTGCTTTGAGAGTGCCCACGGAGTTCTTCAAACTGTGACCAGGAACGTGGGTTTGCGGGTTTTGTTTTCCCGGGCAGAAACATTTGCAGTACCAGGTAGGCCCTCGGCTCATTGGGGGAGGCTGGCACCAGGATTTCCACGAAAATCAAGTTTCCGCCCAGGGACAAGCTGCCACCTGTGCCAACTCGCGCTGCTTTGAGAGTGCCCATGGTGCCCTGCAAACTGAGACCAGAAACTTGGGGTGCTGGGTTTTGTTTTCCAGATCAGAAGCCTTTGTCAGTACCGGGTAGGCCCTTGGCCCTTGGGGCCGGCTGCCTGCAGTATTTCCACAAATATCAAGATGCCGCCCAGGGACAAAATGCCACCTGTGCCAACTCGGGCTGCTTTGAGGGTGCCCATGGAGCTCTGCAAAGTGAGATGTGGAACGTGGGGTGGTGGGTTTTGTTTCCCCGGGCAGAAGCCTTTGTCAGTACCAGGAGGGCCCTTGTTCCTCAGGGGCAGGCTGCCGGCTGGATTTCCACGAATATCAAGATGCTGCCCAGGGACATGCTGCAACTTGTGCCAATTCACGCTGCATTGAGGCTGCCCACGGAGCTCTGCAAACTGAGACCAGGACGTAGGATTGTGGGTTTTGTTTTCCCGGGCAGAAGCCTCTCTCAGTACCAGGTAGGCCCTTGTTCCTTAGGGGCAGGCTGGCAGCAAGATTTCCACGAATATCAAGATGCTGCCCAGGGACAAGCTGCCACCTGTGACAACTTGGGCTGCTTTGAGAGTGCCCATGGAGCTCTGCAAACTGAGACCATGAACCTGGGGTGCTGAGTTTTGTTTCTCCGGGCAGAAGCATTTGCAGTGCCAGGTAGGCCCTCGGTCCTTAAGGGCTGGCAGCCTGCTGGATTTCCACGAATATCAAGATGCTGCCCAGGGACAAGCTGCCACCTGTGCCAACTCACGCTGCTTTGAGAGTGCCCATGTTGCTCTGCAAACTGAGACCTGAAACGTGGGGTGCTGGGTTTTGTTTTCCCGGGCAGAAGCCTTTGTCAGTACCAAGTAGGCCCTTGTTCCTTAGGGACAGCCTGGCAGCAAGATTTCCCCGAATATCAAGATCCTGCCCAGGGATATTCTGCCACCTGTGCCAACTCGGGCTGCTTTGAGAGTGCCCACGGAGTTCTTCAAACTGGGACCAGGAACGTGGGTTTGTGTGTTTTGTTTTCCCGGGCAGAAACATTTGCAGGACCAGGTAGGCCCTCGGCTCTTTGGGGGAGGCTGTCACCAGGATTTCCACGAATATCAAGATGCTGCCCAGGGACAAGCTGCCACCTTTGCCAACTCGCGCTGCTTTGAGAGTGCCCACGGAGCTCTGCAAACTGTGACCAGGACCGTGGGGTGCTGGGTTTTGTTTTCCCGGGCAGAAGCCTTTGTCAGTACCAGGTCAGGCCTTGGCCCTTGGGGGCCGGCTGCCGGCTGAATTTCCACGAATATCAAAATGCCGCCCAGGGACAAGCTGCCACCTGTGCCAACTAGGGCTGCTTTGAGAGTGCCCATGGAGCTCTGCAAAGTTAGACCAGGAACTTGCCTTGGTGAGTTTTGTTTCCCCGGGCAGAAGCATTTGTCAGTACCAGGTAGGCTCTCGTAATTCAGGGCCGGCTGCCTCCTGGATTTCCACAAATATCAAGATGCTGCCCAGGGACAAGCTGCCACCTGTGCCAACTCGGGCTGCTTTGAGGGTGCCCACGGAGCTCTGCAAACTGAGATCAGGAACCTAGGGTTGTGGGTTTTGTTTTCCCGGGCAGAAGCCTCTCTCAGTACCAGGTAGGCCCTTGTTCCTTAGGGGCAGGCTGGCAGCAAGATTTCCACGAATATCAAGATGCTGCCCAGGGACAAGCTGCCACCTGTGCCAACTCGGGCTGCTTTGAGTGTGCCCATGGAGCTCTGCAAACTGGGACCATTAACGTGAGGTGCTGAGTTTTGTTTCTCTGGGCAGAAACATTTGCAGTGCCAGGTAGGCCCTTGGTCTTTAAGGGCAGGCAGCCTGCTGGATTTCCATGAATATCAAGATGCTGCCCAGGGACAAGCTGCCACCTGTGCCAACTCGCGCTGCTTTGAGAGTGCCCATGGTGTTCTGCAAACTGAGACGAGAAACGTGGGGTGCTGGGTTTTGTTTCCCCGGGCAGAAGCCTTTGTCATTACCAGGTGAGGCCTTGGCCCTTGGGGGCCAGCTGCCTGCAGGATTTCTACGAATATCAAAATGCTGCCCAGGGACAAGCTGCCACTTGTGCCAACTCGGGCTGCTTTGAGAGTGCCCATGGTGCTCTGCAAATTTAGACCAGGAACTTGCCTTGGTGAGTTTTGTTTCCCCGGGCAGAAGCATTTGCAGTACCAGGCAGGCTCTCGGAACTTCAGGGCCGTCTGCCTGCTGGATTTCCACGAATATCAAGATGCTGCCCAGGGACAAGCTGCCACCTGTGGCAACTCGCGCTGCTTTGAGAGTGCCCATGGTGCTCTGCAAACTGAGACCAGAAACGTGGGGTGCTGGGTTTTGTTTTCCCGGGCAGAAGCCTTTGTCAGTACCAGTTGGGCCCTTGTTCCTCAGGGGCAGGCTGCCGGCTGGATTTCCACGAATATCAAGATGCCGCCCAGGGACAAGCTGCCACCTGTGCCAACTCGGGCTGCTTTGAGAGTGCCCACGGAGTTCTTCAAACTGAGACCAGGAACGTTGGTTTGTGGGTTTTGTTTTCCCGGGCAGAAGCCATTGTCAGTACCAGGTAGGCCCTCGGCCCTTTGGGGGAGGCTGGAGCCAGGATTTCCACGAAAATCAAGTTTCCGCCCAGGGACAAGCTGCCACCTTTGCCAACTCGCCCTGCTTTGAGAGTGCCCACGGAGCTCTGCAAACTGTGACCAGGACCGTGGGGTGCTGAGCTTTGTTTTCCCGGGCAGAAGTATTTGTCAGTACTAGGTAGGCCCACGGTCTTTCCGGGCCGTCAGCCTGCTGAATTTCCACGAATATCAAGATGCTGCCCACGGAGCAGGTGCCACCTGAGCCAACTCGCGCTGCTTTGAGAGTGCCCATGGTGCTCTGCAAACTGAGACCAGAAACGTGGGGTGCTGGGTTTTGTTTTCCAGGGCAGAAGCCTTTGTCAGTACCAGGTCAGGCCTTGGCCCTTGGGGGCCGGCTGCCGGCTGAATTTCCAAGAATATCAAGATGCCGCCCAGGGACAAGCTGCCACCTGTGCCAACTCGCGCTGCTTTGAGAGTGCCCATGGAGCTCTGCAAACTGAGATGTGGAACGTGGGGTGGTGGGTTTGTTTCCCAGGGCAGAAGCCTTTGTCAGTACCAGGAGGGTCCTTGTTCCTCAGGGGCAGGCTGCCTGCTGGATTTCCACGAATATCAAGATGCTGCCCAGGGATAAGCTGCCACCTTTGCCAACTCGCGCTGCTTTGAGGGTGCCAATGGATCTCTGCAAACTGAGACCAGGAAAGTGGTGTTCTGAGTTTTGTTTCCCCTGGCAGAAGCATTGGTCAGTACCAGGTAGGCCCTCGGCCCTTTGGGGCCGGCAGCCTGCTGGATTTCCACGAATCTGAAGATGGCGACCAGGGACAAGCTGCCACTTGTGCCAACTCGCGCTGCTTTGGGAGAGCCCATGGAGCTCTGCAAACTGAGACCAGGAACGTGGGGTTGTGAGTTTTGTTTTCCCAGTCAGAAGACTTTGTCCGTACCAGGTGGGCCCTTCTTCCACAGGGGCAGGCTGCCGGCTGGATTTCCACGAATATCACGATGCTGCCCAGGGACAAGCTGCCACCTGTGCCAACTCGGGCTGCTATGAGGGTGCCCACGGAGCTCTGCCAACTGAGGCCAGGAACGTGGGGTGCTGGGTTTGGTTTCCCCGGGCAGAAGCCTTTTTCTTTACCAAGTCGGCCCTTGGCCCTTGGGGGCCGGCTGCCTGCAGGATTTCCACGCATATCAAGATGCTGCCCAGGGACAAGCTGCCACCTGTGCCAACTTGGGCTGCTTTGAGAGTGCCCATGGAGCTCTGCAAAGTGAAACCAGGAACTTGCCTTGGTGAGTTTTCTTTCCTCGGGCAGAAATATTTGCAGTACCAGGTAGGCTCTCGTAATTCAGGGCCGGCTGCCTCCTGGATTTCCACGAATATCAAGATGCTGCCCAGGGACAAGCTGCCACCTGTGCCAACTCGCGCTGCTTTGAGGGTGCCCATGGAGCTCTGCAAACTGAGACCATGAACCTGGGGTGCTGAGTTTTGTTTCTCCGGGCAGAAGCATTTGAAGTGCCAGGTAGGCCCTCGGTCCTTAAGGGCTGGCAGCCTGCTGGATTTCCACGAATATCAAGATGCTGCCCAGGGACAAGCTGCCACCTGTGCCAACTCGCGCTGCTTTGAGAGTGCCCATGGTGCTCTGCAAACTGAGACCTGAAACGTGGGGTGCTGGGTTTTGTTTTCCCGGGCAGAAGCCTTTGTCAGTACCAAGTAGGCCCTTGTTCCTTAGGGACAGCCTGGCAGCAAGATTTCCCCGAATATCAAGATCCTGCCCAGGGATATTCTGCCACCTGTGCCAACTCGGGCTGCTTTGAGAGTGCCCACGGAGTTCTTCAAACTGGGACCAGGAACGTGGGTTTGTGTGTTTTGTTTTCCCGGGCAGAAACATTTGCAGGACCAGGTAGGCCCTCGGCTCTTTGGGGGAGGCTGTCACCAGGATTTCCACGAATATCAAGATGCTGCCCAGGGACAAGCTGCCACCTTTGCCAACTCGCGCTGCTTTGAGAGTGCCCACGGAGCTCTGCAAACTGTGACCAGGACCGTGGGGTGCTGGGTTTTGTTTTCCCGGGCAGAAGCCTTTGTCAGTACCAGGTCAGGCCTTGGCCCTTGGGGGCCGGCTGCCGGCTGAATTTCCACGAATATCAAAATGCCGCCCAGGGACAAGCTGCCACCTGTGCCAACTAGGGCTGCTTTGAGAGTGCCCATGGAGCTCTGCAAAGTTAGACCAGGAACTTGCCTTGGTGAGTTTTGTTTCCCCGGGCAGAAGCATTTGTCAGTACCAGGTAGGCTCTCGTAATTCAGGGCCGGCTGCCTCCTGGATTTCCACAAATATCAAGATGCTGCCCAGGGACAAGCTGCCACCTGTGCCAACTCGGGCTGCTTTGAGGGTGCCCACGGAGCTCTGCAAACTGAGATCAGGAACCTAGGGTTGTGGGTTTTGTTTTCCCGGGCAGAAGCCTCTCTCAGTACCAGGTAGGCCCTTGTTCCTTAGGGGCAGGCTGGCAGCAAGATTTCCACGAATATCAAGATGCTGCCCAGGGACAAGCTGCCACCTGTGCCAACTCGGGCTGCTTTGAGTGTGCCCATGGAGCTCTGCAAACTGGGACCATTAACGTGAGGTGCTGAGTTTTGTTTCTCTGGGCAGAAACATTTGCAGTGCCAGGTAGGCCCTTGGTCTTTAAGGGCAGGCAGCCTGCTGGATTTCCATGAATATCAAGATGCTGCCCAGGGACAAGCTGCCACCTGTGCCAACTCGCGCTGCTTTGAGAGTGCCCATGGTGTTCTGCAAACTGAGACGAGAAACGTGGGGTGCTGGGTTTTGTTTCCCCGGGCAGAAGCCTTTGTCATTACCAGGTGAGGCCTTGGCCCTTGGGGGCCAGCTGCCTGCAGGATTTCTACGAATATCAAAATGCTGCCCAGGGACAAGCTGCCACTTGTGCCAACTCGGGCTGCTTTGAGAGTGCCCATGGTGCTCTGCAAATTTAGACCAGGAACTTGCCTTGGTGAGTTTTGTTTCCCCGGGCAGAAGCATTTGCAGTACCAGGCAGGCTCTCGGAACTTCAGGGCCGTCTGCCTGCTGGATTTCCACGAATATCAAGATGCCACCCAGGGACAAGCTGCCACCTGTGGCAACTCGCGCTGCTTTGAGAGTGCCCATGGTGCTCTGCAAACTGAGACCAGAAACGTGGGGTGCTGGGTTTTGTTTTCCCGGGCAGAAGCCTTTGTCAGTACCAGTTGGGCCCTTGTTCCTCAGGGGCAGGCTGCCGGCTGGATTTCCACGAATATCAAGATGCCGCCCAGGGACAAGCTGCCACCTGTGCCAACTCGGGCTGCTTTGAGAGTGCCCACGGAGTTCTTCAAACTGAGACCAGGAACGTTGGTTTGTGGGTTTTGTTTTCCCGGGCAGAAGCCATTGTCAGTACCAGGTAGGCCCTCGGCCCTTTGGGGGAGGCTGGAGCCAGGATTTCCACGAAAATCAAGTTTCCGCCCAGGGACAAGCTGCCACCTTTGCCAACTCGCCCTGCTTTGAGAGTGCCCACGGAGCTCTGCAAACTGTGACCAGGACCGTGGGGTGCTGAGCTTTGTTTTCCCGGGCAGAAGTATTTGTCAGTACTAGGTAGGCCCACGGTCTTTCCGGGCCGTCAGCCTGCTGGAATTTCCACGAATATCAAGATGCTGCCCACGGAGCAGGTGCCACCTGAGCCAACTCGCGCTGCTTTGAGAGTGCCCATGGTGCTCTGCAAACTGAGACCAGAAACGTGGGGTGCTGGGTTTTGTTTTCCAGGGCAGAAGCCTTTGTCAGTACCAGGTCAGGCCTTGGCCCTTGGGGGCCGGCTGCCGGCTGAATTTCCAAGAATATCAAGATGCCGCCCAGGGACAAGCTGCCACCTGTGCCAACTCGCGCTGCTTTGAGAGTGCCCATGGAGCTCTGCAAACTGAGATGTGGAACGTGGGGTGGTGGGTTTGTTTCCCCGGGCAGAAGCCTTTGTCAGTACCAGGAGGGTCCTTGTTCCTCAGGGGCAGGCTGCCTGCTGGATTTCCACGAATATCAAGATGCTGCCCAGGGATAAGCTGCCACCTTTGCCAACTCGCGCTGCTTTGAGGGTGCCAATGGATCTCTGCAAACTGAGACCAGGAAAGTGGTGTTCTGAGTTTTGTTTCCCCTGGCAGAAGCCTTGGTCAGTACCAGGTAGGCCCTCGGCCCTTTGGGGCCGGCAGCCTGCTGGATTTCCACGAATCTGAAGATGGCGACCAGGGACAAGCTGCCACTTGTGCCAGCTCGCGCTGCTTTGGGAGAGCCCATGGAGCTCTGCAAACTGAGACCAGGAACGTGGGGTTGTGAGTTTTGTTTTCCCAGTCAGAAGACTTTGTCCGTACCAGGTGGGCCCTTCTTCCACAGGGGCAGGCTGCCGGCTGGATTTCCACGAATATCACGATGCTGCCCAGGGACAAGCTGCCACCTGTGCCAACTCGGGCTGCTATGAGGGTGCCCACGGAGCTCTGCCAACTGAGGCCAGGAACGTGGGGTGCTGGGTTTGGTTTCCCCGGGCAGAAGCCTTTTTCTTTACCAAGTCGGCCCTTGGCCCTTGGGGGCCGGCTGCCTGCAGGATTTCCACGCATATCAAGATGCTGCCCAGGGACAAGCTGCCACCTGTGCCAACTTGGGCTGCTTTGAGAGTGCCCATGGAGCTCTGCAAAGTGAAACCAGGAACTTGCCTTGGTGAGTTTTCTTTCCTCGGGCAGAAATATTTGCAGTACCAGGTAGGCTCTCGTAATTCAGGGCCGGCTGCCTCCTGGATTTCCACGAATATCAAGATGCTGCCCAGGGACAAGCTGCCACCTTTGCCAACTCGCGCTGCTTTGAGAGTGCCCACGGAGCTCTGCAAACTGTGACCAGGACCGTGGGGTGCTGGGTTTTGTTTTCCCGGGCAGAAGCCTTTGTCAGTACCAGGTCAGGCCTTGGCCCTTGGGGGCCGGCTGCCGGCTGAATTTCCACGAATATCAAAATGCTGCCCAGGGACAAGCTGCCACCTGTGCCAACTCGGGCTGCTTTGAGAGTGCCCATGGAGCTCTGCAAACTGAGACCAGGAACTTGCCTTGGTGAGTTTTGTTTCCCCGGGCAGAAGCATTTGTCAGTACCAGGTAGGCTCTCGTAATTCAGGGCCGGCTGCCTCCTGGATTTCCACAAATATCAAGATGCTGCCCAGGGACAAGCTGCCACCTGTGCCAACTCGGGCTGCTTTGAGGGTGCCCATGGAGCTCTGCAAACTGAGATCAGGAACGTAGGGTTGTGGGTTTTGTTTTCCCGGGCAGAAGCCTCTCTCAGTACCAGGTAGGCCCTTGTTCCTTAGGGGCAGGCTGGCAGCAAGATTTCCACGAATATCAAGATGCTGCCCAGGGACAAGCTGCCACCTGTGCCAACTCGGGCTGCTTTGAGTGTGCCCATGGAGCTCTGCAAACTGGGACCATTAACGTGAGGTGCTGAGTTTTGTTTCTCTGGGCAGAAACATTTGCAGTGCCAGGTAGGCCCTTGGTCTTTAAGGGCAGGCAGCCTGCTGGATTTCCACGAATATCAAGATGCTGCCCAGGGACAAGCTGCCACCTGTGCCAACTCGCGCTGCTTTGAGAGTGCCCATGGAGTTCTGCAAACTGAGACGAGAAACGTGGGGTGCTGGGTTTTGTTTCCCCGGGCAGAAGCCTTTGTCATTACCAGGTGAGGCCTTGGCCCTTGGGGGCCAGCTGCCTGCAGGATTTCCACGAATATCAAAATGCTGCCCAGGGACAAGCTGCCACTTGTGCCAACTCGGGCTGCTTTGAGAGTGCCCATGGTGCTCTGCAAATTTAGACCAGGAACTTGCCTTGGTGAGTTTTGTTTCCCCGGGCAGAAGCATTTGCAGTACCAGGCAGGCTCTCGGAACTTCAGGGCCGTCTGCCTGCTGGATTTCCACGAATATCAAGATGCTGCCCAGGGACAAGCTGCCACCTGTGGCAACTCGCGCTGCTTTGAGAGTGCCCATGGTGCTCTGCAAACTGAGACCAGAAACGTGGGGTGCTGGGTTTTGTTTTCCCGGGCAGAAGCCTTTGTCAGTACCAGTTGGGCCCTTGTTCCTCAGGGGCAGGCTGCCGGCTGGATTTCCACGAATATCAAGATGCCGCCCAGGGACAAGCTGCCACCTGTGCCAACTCGGGCTGCTTTGAGAGTGCCCACGGAGTTCTTCAAGCTGAGACCAGGAACGTGGGTTTGTGGGTTTTGTTTTCCCGGGCAGAAGCCATTGTCAGTACCAGGTAGGCCCTCGGCCCTTTGGGGGAGGCTGGAGCCAGGATTTCCACGAAAATCAAGTTTCCGCCCAGGGACAAGCTGCCACCTTTGCCAACTCGCCCTGCTTTGAGAGTGCCCACGGAGCTCTGCAAACTGTGACCAGGACCGTGGGGTGCTGAGCTTTGTTTTCCCGGGCAGAAGTATTTGTCAGTACTAGGTAGGCCCACGGTCTTTCCGGGCCGTCAGCCTGCTGAATTTCCACGAATATCAAGATGCTGCCCACGGAGCAGGTGCCACCTGAGCCAACTCGCGCTGCTTTGAGAGTGCCCATGGTGCTCTGCAAACTGAGACCAGAAACGTGGGGTGCTGGGTTTTGTTTTCCAGGGCAGAAGCCTTTGTCAGTACCAGGTCAGGCCTTGGCCCTTGGGGGCCGGCTGCCTGCTGAATTTCCAAGAATATCAAGATGCCGCCCAGGGACAAGCTGCCACCTGTGCCAACTCGCGCTGCTTTGAGAGTGCCCATGGAGCTCTGCAAACTGAGATGTGGAACGTGGGGTGGTGGGTTTGTTTCCCCGGGCAGAAGCCTTTGTCAGTACCAGGAGGGTCCTTGTTCCTCAGGGGCAGGCTGCCTGCTGGATTTCCACGAATATCAAGATGCTGCCCAGGGATAAGCTGCCACCTTTGCCAACTCGCGCTGCTTTGAGGATGCCAATGGATCTCTGCAAACTGAGACCAGGAAAGTGGTGTTCTGAGTTTTGTTTCCCCTGGCAGAAGCCTTGGTCAGTACCAGGTAGGCCCTCGGCCCTTTGGGGCCGGCAGCCTGCTGGATTTCCACGAATCTGAAGATGCTGACCAGGGACAAGCTGCCACTTGTGCCAACTTGGGCTGCTTTGGGAGAGCCCATGGAGCTCTGCAAACTGAGACCAGGAACGTGGGGTGGTGAGTTTTGTTTTCCCAGTCAGAAGACTTTGTCCGTACCAGGTGGGCCCTTCTTCCACAGGGGCAGGCTGCCGGCTGGATTTCCACGAATATCAAGATGCTGCCCAGGGACAAGCTGCCACCTGTGCCAACTCGGGCTGCTTTGAGGGTGCCCACGGAGCTCTGCAAACTGAGGCCAGGAACGTGGGGTTGTGGGTTTTGTTTCCCCGGGCAGAAGCCTTTTTCAGTACCAAGTAGGCCCTTGGCCCTTGGGGGCCGGCTGCCTGCAGGATTTCCACGCATATCAAGATGCTGCCCAGGGACAAGCTGCCACCTGTGCCAACTCGGGCTGCTTTGAGAGTGCCCATGGAGCTCTGCAAAGTGAGACCAGGAACGTGCCTTGGTGAGTTTTGTTTCCCCGGGCAGAAGCCTTTGCAGTACCAGGTAGGCTCTCGTAATTCAGGGCCGGCTGCCTCCTGGATTTCCACGAATATCAAGATGCTGCCCAGGGACAAGCTGCCACCTGTGCCAACTCGCGCTGCTTTGAGGGTGCCCATGGAGCTCTGCAAACTGGGACCATTAACGTGAGGTGCTGAGTTTTGTTTCTCCGGGCAGAAACATTGGCAGTCCCAGGTAGGCCCTTGGTCTTTAAGGGCAGGCAGCCTGCTGGATTTCCATGAATATCAAGATGCTGCCAGAGGACAAGCTGCCACCTGTGCCAACTCGCGCTGCTTTGACAGTGCCCATGGTGCTCTGCAAACTGAGACCAGAAACGTGGGGTGCTGGGTTTTGTTTTCCAGGGCAGAAGCCTTTGTCAGTACCAGGTAGGCCCTTGGCCCTTGGGGGCCGGCTGCCTGCAGGATTTCCACGAATATCAAGATGCCGCCCAGGGACAAGCTGCCACCTGTGCCAACTCGGGCTGCTTTGAGGGTGCCCACGGAGCTCTGCAAACTGAGATGTGGAACGTGGGGTTATGGGTTTTGTTTTCCCGGGCAGAAGCCTTTGTCAGTACCAGGAGGGCCCTTGTTCCTCAGGGGCAGGCTGCCTGCTGGATTTCCACGAATATCAAGATGCTGCCCAGGGACAAGCTGCCACTTGTGCCAACTCGGGCTGCTTTGAGGGTGCCCACGGAGCTCTGCAAAGTGAGACGAGGAACGTAGGGTTGTGGGTTTTGTTTTCTCGGGCAGAAGCCATTGTCAGTACCAGGTCAGGCCTTGGCCCTTGGGGGCCAGCTGCCTGCAGGATTTCCACGAATATCAAGATGCTGCCCAGGGACAAGCTGCCACTTGTGCCAACTCGGGCTGCTTTGAGAGTGCCCACGGAGCTCTTCAAACTGAGAGAAAGTATGTGGGGTTGTGGGTTTTGTTTTCCCGGGCAGTAGTCTTTGTCAGTACCAGGTAGGCCCTTGTTCCTTAGGGGCAGGCTGGCAGCAAGATTTCCACGAATATCAAGATGCTGCCCAGGGACAAGCTGCCACCTGTGCCAACTCGGGCTGCTTTGATGGTTCCCATGGAGCTCGGCATACTGAGACCATTAACGTGAGGTGCTGAGTTTTGTTTCTCTGGGCAGAAACATTTGCAGTGCCAGGTAGGCCCTTGGTCCTTAACGGCTGGCAGCCTGCTGGAATTCCACGAATATCAAGATGCTGCCCAGGGACAAGCTGCCACCTGTGCCAACTCGCGCTGCTTTGAGAGTGCCCATGGTGCTCTGCAAACTGAGACCAGAAACGTGGGGTGCTGGGTTTTGTTTTCCTGGGCAGAAGCCTTTGTCAGTACCAGGTAGGCCCTTGGCCCTTTGGGGCCGGCTGCCTGCAGGATTTCCACGAATATCAAGATGCCGCCCAGGGACAAGCTGCCCCCTGTGCCAACTCGGGCTGCTTTGAGAGTGCCCACAGAGCTCTTCAAACTGAGAGAAAGTATGTGGGGTTATGGGTTTTGTTTTCCCGGGCAGAAGCCTTTGTCAGTATCAAGTAGGCCCTCAGCCCTTAGAGGCAGTCTGCCTGCTGGATTTCCACGCATATCAAGATGCCACCCAGGGACAAGCTGCCACCTGTGCCAACTCGGGCTGCTTTGAGAGTGCCCATGGAGCTCTGCAAAGTGAGACCAGGAACTTGCCTTGGTGAGTTTTGTTTCCCCGGGCAGAAGCATTTGCCGTACCAGGTAGGCTCTCATAATTCAGGGCCGGCTGCCTCCTGGATTTCCACGAATATCAAGATGCTGCCCAGGGACCAGCTTCCACTTGTGCCAACTCGCGCTGCTTTGAGGGTGCCCACGGAGCTCTGCAAACTGAGACCAGGAACGTAGGGTTGTGGGTTTTGTTTTCCCGGGCAGAAGCCTCTCTCAGTACCAGGTAGGCCCTTGTTCCTTAGGGGCAGGCTGGCAGCAAGATTTCCACGAATATCAAGATGCTGCCCAGGGACAAGCTGCCACCTGTGCCAACTCGGGCTGCTTTGAGAGTTCCCATGGAGCTCTGCAAACTGGGACCATTAACGTGAGGTGCTGAGTTTTGTTTCTCTGGGCAGAAACATTTGAAGTGCCAGGTAGGCCCTTGGTCTTTAAGGGCTGGCAGCCTGCAGGATTTCCACGAATATCAAGATGCTGCCCAGGGACAAGCTGCCACCTGTGCCAACTCGCGCTGCTTTGAGAGTGCCCACGGAGCTCTGCAAACTGAGATGTGGAACGTGGGGTTATGGGTTTTGTTTTCCCGGGCAGAAGCCTTTGTCAGTACCAGGTAGGCCGTTGGCCCTTTGGGGCCAGCTGCCCCCTGGATTTCCACGAATATCAAGATGCCGCCCAGGGACAAGCTGCCACCTGTGCCAACTCGGGCTGCTTTGAGAGTGCCCATGGAGCTCTTCAAATTGAGAGAAAGTATGTGGGGTTATGGGTTTTGTTTTCCCGGGCAGAAGCCTTTGTCAGTACCAAGTAGGCGCTCAGCCCTTAGAGGCAGACTGACTGCTGGATTTCCACGCATATCAAGATGCCACCCAGGGACGAGCTGCCACCTGTTGCAACTCGGGCTGCTTTGAGAGTGCCCATGGAGCTCTGCAAAGTGAGACCAGGAACTTGCCTTGGTGAGTTTTGTTTCCCCAGGCAGAAGCATTTGCCGTACCAGGTAGGCTCTCGTAATTCAGGGCCGGCTGCCTCCTGGATTTCCACGAATATCAAGATGCTGCCCAGGGACCAGCTTCCACTTGTGCCAACTCGCGCTGCTTTGAGGTTGCCCACGGAGCTCTGCAAACTGAGACCAGGAACGTAGGGTTGTGGGTTTTGTTTTCCCGGGCAGAAACCTCTCTCAGTACCAGGTAGGCCCTTGTTCCTTAGGGGCAGGCTGGCAGCAAGAGTTCCACGAATATCAAGGTGCTGCCCAGGGACAAGCTGCCACCTGTGCCAACTCGGGCTGCTTTGAGAGTGCCCACAGAGCTCTTCAAACTGAGAGAAAATATGTGGGGTTATGGGTTTTGTTTTCCAGGGCAGAAGCCTTTGTCAGTACCAACTAGGCCCTCAGCCCTTACAGGCAGTCTGCCGGCTGGATTTCCACGCATATCAAGATGCCACCCAGGGACAAGCTGCCACCTGTGCCAACTCGGGCTGCTTTGAGAGTGCCCATGGAGCTCTGCAAAGTTAGACCAGGAACTTGCCTTGGTGAGTTTTGTTTCCCCGGGCAGAAGCATTTGCAATACCAGGTAGGCTCTCGTAATTCAGGCCCGGCTGCCTCCTGGATTTCCACGAATATCAAGATGCCACCCAGGGACAAGCTTCCACTTGTGCTAAGTCGCGCTGCTTTGAGGGTGCCCACGGAGCTCTGCAAAGTGAGACGAGGAACTCGCCTTAGTGAGTTTTGTTTCCCCGGGCAGAATCATTTGCAGTACCAGGTAGGCTCTCGTAATTCAGGGCCGGCTGCCTTCTGGATTTCCACGAATATCAAGATGCCGCCCAGGGACAAGCTGCCACTTGTGCCAACTCGGGCTGCTTTGAGAGTGCCCATGGAGCTCTGCAAACTGAGATGTGGAACGTGGGGTGGTGGGTTTTGTTTCCCTGGGCAGAAGCTTTTGTCTGTACCAGGAGGGCTCTTGTTCCTTAGGGGCAGGCTGGCAGGAAGATTTCCACGAATATCAAGATGCTGCCCAGGGACAAGCTGCCACCTGTGCCAACTCGGGCTGCTTTGAGAGTGCCCACGGAGCTCTGCAAACTGAGACCATGAACCTGGGGTGCTGAGTTTTGTTTCTCCGGGCAGAAGCATTTGCAGTGCCAGGTAGGCCCTTGGTCTTTAAGGGCAGGCAGCCTGCTGGATTTCCATGAATATCAAGATG
The DNA here is from genome assembly GCF_015832195.1 of Motacilla alba alba. NCBI lineage: Eukaryota > Metazoa > Chordata > Aves > Passeriformes > Motacillidae > Motacilla > Motacilla alba. The sequence continues at coordinate 86,465 of NW_024037203.1, read as the reverse complement.
CTGCCAAAGGACAAGGTGCCACCTGCGCCAACTCGCGCTGCTTTGAGAGTGCCCTTGGAGCTCTGCAAAATGAGACCAGGAACGTGCGTTGGTGAGTTTTGTTTCCCCGGGCAGAAGCATTTGTCAGTACCAGGTAGGCCCTCGGAATTTCAGGGCCGACTGCCTGCTGGATTTCCACGAATATCAAGATGCCGCCCAGGGACAAGCTGCCACCTGTGCCAACTCGCGCTACTTTGAGGGTGCCTATGGAGCTCGGCAAACTGGGACCATTAACGTGAGGTGCTGAGTTTTGTTTCTCTGGGCAGAAACATTTGCAGTGCCAGGTAGGCCCTTAGTCTTTAAGGGCAGGCAGCCTGCTGGATTTCCATGAATATCAAGATGCTGCCAAAGGACAAGCTGCCACCTGTGCCAACTCGGGCTACTTTGAGAGTGCCCATGGTGCTCTGCAAACTGAGACCAGAAACGTGGGGTGCTGGGTTTTGTTTTCCAGAGCAGAAGCCTTTGTCAGTACCAGGTAGGCCCTTGGCCCTTGGGGGCCGGCTGCCTGCAGGATTTCCACGAATATCAAGATGCCGCCCAGGGACAAGCTGGCACCTGTGCCAACTCGCGCTGCTTTGAGGGTGCCCACGGAGCTCTGCAAACTGAGACCAGAAACGTGGGGTTATGGGTTTTGTTTTCCCGGGCAGAAGCCTTTGTCAGTACCAGGAGGGCCCTTGTTCCTCAGGGGCAGGCTGCCGGCTGGATTTCTACGAATATCAAGATGCTGCCCAGGGACAAGCTGCCACTTGTGCCAACTCGCGCTGCTTTGGGGGTGCCCACGGAGCTCTGCAAACTGAGACCAGGAACGTAGGGTTGTGGGTTTTGTTTTCCCGGGCAGAAGCCTCTCTCAGTACCAGGTAGGCCCTTGTTCCTTAGGGGCAGGCTGGCAGCAAGATTTCCACGAATATCAAGATGCTGCCCAGGGACAAGCTGCCACCTGTGCCAACTCGGGCTGCTTTGAGAGTGCCCATGGAGCTCTGCAAACAGAGACCATGAACCTGGGGTGCTGAGTTTTGTTTCTCCGGGCAGAAGCCTTTGTCCGTCCCAGGTAGGCCCTCGGTCCTTAAGGGCAGGCAGCCTGCTGGAATTCCACGAATATCAAGATGCTGCCCAGGGACAAGCTGCCACCTGTGCCAACTCGCGCTGCTTTGAGAGTGCCCATGGTGCTCTGCAAACTGAGACCAGAAACGTGGGGTGCTGGGTTTTGTTTTCCAGGGCAGAAGCCTTTGTCAGTACCAAGTAGGCCCTTGTTCCTTAGGGACAGCCTGACAGCAAGATTTCCCTGAATATCAAGATGCTGCCCAGGGATATTCTGCCACCTGTGCCAACTCGGGCTGCTTTGAGAGTGCCCAAGGAGTTCTTCAAGCTGAGACCAGGAACGTGGGTTTGTGGGTTTTGTTTTCCCGGGCAGAAACATTTACAGGACCAGGTAGGCCCTCGGCCCTTTGGGGGAGACTGGCACCAGGATTTCCACGAAAATCTAGTTTCCGCCAAGGGACAAGCTGCCACCTGTGCCAACTCGGGCTTCTTTGAGAGTGCCCATGGAGCTCTAAAAACTGAGACCAGGAAAGTGGTGTTCTGAGTTTTGTTTTCCCGGGCAGAAGCTTTTGTCAGTACCAGGTAGGCCGTTGGCCCTTGGGGGCCAGCTGCCTGCAGGATTTCCACGAATATCAAGATGCCGCCCAGGGACAAGCTGCCACCTGTGCCAACTCGGGCTGCTTTGAGAGTGCCCACGGAGCTCTTCAAACTGACAGAAAGTATGTGGGGTTATGGGTTTTGTTTTCCCGGGCAGAAGCCTTTGTCAGTACCAAGTAGGCCCTCAGCCCGTAGAGGCAGTCTGCCTGCTGGATTTCCACGCATATCAAGATGCTGCCCAGGGACAAGCTGCCACCTGTGCCAACTCGGGCTGCTTTGAGAGTGCCCATGGAGCTCTGCAAAGTGAGACCAGGAACTTGCCTTGGTGAGTTTTGTTTCCCCGGGCAGAAGCATTTGCAGTAGCAGGTAGGCTCTCGTAATTCAGGGCCGGCTGCCTCCTGGATTTCCACAAATATCAAGATGCCGCCCAGGGACAAGCTTCCACTTGTGCCGACTCGCGCTGCTTTGACGGTGCCCACGGAGCTCTGCAAACTGAGACCAGGAACGTAGGGTTGTGGGTTTTGTTTTCCCGGGCAGAAGCCTCTCTCAGTACCAGGTAGGCCCTTGTTCCTTAGGGGCAGGCTGGCAGCAAGATTTCCACGAATATCAAGATGCTGCCCAGGGACAAGCTGCCACCTGTGCCAACTCGCGCTGCTTTGAGGGTGCCCATGGAGCTCTGCAAACTGGGACCATTAACGTGAGGTGCTGAGTTTTGTTTCTCTGGGCAGAAACATTTGCAGTGCCAGGTAGGCCCTTGGTCTTTAAGGGCAGGCAGCCTGCTGGATTTCCATGAATATCAAGATGCTGCCAAAGGACAAGCTGCCACCTGTGCCAACTCGGGCTACTTTGAGAGTGCCCATTGTGCTCTGCAAACTGAGACCAGAAACGTGGGGTGCTGGGTTTTGTTTTCCAGAGCAGAAGCCTTTGTCAGTACCAGGTCGGCCCTTGGCCATTGGGGGCCGGCTGCCTGCAGGATTTCCACGAATATCAAGATGCCGCCCAGGGACAAGCTGGCACCTGTGCCAACTCGCGCTGCTTTGAGGGTGCCCACGGAGCTCTGCAAACTGAGACCAGAAACGTGGGGTTATGGGTTTTGTTTTCCCGGGCAGAAGCCTTTGTCAGTACCAGGAGGGCCCTTGTTCCTCAGGGGCAGGCTGCCGGCTGGATTTCTACGAATATCAAGATGCTGCCCAGGGACAAGCTGCCACTTGTGCCAACTCGCGCTGCTTTGGGGGTGCCCACGGAGCTCTGCAAACTGAGACCAGGAACGTAGGGTTGTGGGTTTTGTTTTCCCGGGCAGAAGCCTCTCTCAGTGCCAGGTAGGCCCTTGTTCCTTAGGGGCAGGCTGGCAGCAAGATTTCCACGAATATCAAGATGCTGCCCACGGAGCAGGTGCCACCTGTGCCAACTCGCGCTGCTTTGAGAGTGCCCATGGAGCTCTGCAAACTGAGACCATGAACCTGGGGTGCTGAGTTTTGTTTCTCCGGGCAGAAGCCTTTGTCAGTCCCAGGTAGGCCCTCGGTCCTTAAGGGCAGGCAGCCTGCTGGAATTCCACGAATATCAAGATGCTGCCCAGGGACAAGCTGCCACCTGTGCTAACTCGGGCTGCTTTGAGAGTGCCCATGGTGCTCTGCAAACTGAGACCAGAAACGTGGGGTGCTGGGTTTTGTTTTCCAGGGCAGAAGCCTTTGTCAGTACCAAGTAGGCCCTTGTTCCTTAGGGACAGCCTGACAGCAAGATTTCCCTGAATATCAAGATGCTGCCCAGGGATATTCTGCCACCTGTGCCAACTCGGGCTGCTTTGAGAGTGCCCACGGAGTTCTTCAAGCTGAGACCAGGAACGTGGGTTTGTGGGTTTTGTTTTCCCGGGCAGAAGCCTCTCTCAGTACCAGGTAGGCCCTTGTTCCTTAGGGGCAGGCTGGCAGCAAGATTTCCACGAATATCAAGATGCTGCCCACGGACAAGCTGCCACCTGTGCCAACTCGGGCTGCTTTGAGGGTGCCCATGGAGCTCTGCAAACTGAGACCATGAACCTGGGGTGCTGAGTTTTGTTTCTCCGGGCAGAAGCATTTGAAGTGCCAGGTAGGCCCTCGGTCCTTAAGGGCAGGCAGCCTGCTGGATTTCCATGAATATCAAGATGCTGCCCAGGGACAAGCTGCCACCTGTGCCAACTCGCGCTGCTTTGAGAGTGCCCATGGTGCTCTGCAAACTGAGACCAGAAACGTGGTGTTCTGAGTTTTGTTTTCCCGGGCAGAAGCCTTTGTCAGTACCAGGTAGGCCGTTGGCCCTTTGGGGCCAACTGCCTGCAGGATTTCCACAAATATCAAGATGCCGCCCAGGGACAAGCTGCCACCTGTGCCAACTTACGCTGCTTTGAGAGTGCCCATGGAGCTCTTCTAACTGAGAGAAATTATGTGGGGTTATGGGTTTTGTTTTCCAGGGCAGAAGCCTTTGTCAGTACCAAGTAGGCCCTCAGCCCTTAGAGGCAGTCTGCCTGCTGGATTTCCACGCATATCAAGATGCCACCCAGGGACAAGCTGCCACCTGTGCCAACTCGGGCTGCTTTGAGAGTGCCCATGGAGCTCTGCAAAGTGAGACCAGGAACGTGGGGTGCTGAGTTTTGTTTCCCCGGGCAGAAGCATTTGCCGTACCAGGTAGGCTCTCGTAATTCAGGGCCGGCTGCCTCCTGGATTTCCACGAATATCAAGATGCTGCCCAGGGACAAGCTTCGACTTGTGCCAACTCGCGCTGCTTTGAGGGTGCCCACGGAGCTCTGCAAAGTGAGACCAGGAAGGTAGGGTTGTGGGTTTTGTTTTCCCGGGCAGAAGCCTCTCTCAGTACCAGGTAGGCCCTTGTTCCTTAGGGGCAGGCTGGCAGCAAGATTTCCACGAATATCAAGATGATGCCCAGGGACAAGCTGCCACCTGTGCCAACTCGGGCTGCTTTGAGAGTTCCCATGGAGCTCTGCAAACTGGGACCATTAACGTGAGGTGCTGAGTTTTGTTTCTCTGGGCAGAAACATTTGCAGTGACAGGTAGGCCCTTGGTCTTTAAGGGCTGGCAGCCTGCAGGATTTCCACGAATATCAAGATGCTGCCCAGGGACAAGCTGCCACCTGTGCCAACTCGGGCTGCTTTGAGGGTGCCCACGGAGCTCTGCAAACTGAGACCAGGAACGTCGGGTTGTGGGTTTTGTTTTCCCGGGCAGAAGCCTTTGTCAGTACCAGGTAGGCCCTTGTTCCTTAGGGGCAGGCTGGCAGCAAGATTTCCACGAATATCAAGATGCTGCCCACGGACAAGCTGCCACCTGTGCCAACTCGGGCTGCTTTGAGAGTGCCCATGGAGCTCTGCAAACTGAGACCATGAACCTGGGGTGCTGAGTTTTGTTTCTCCGGGCAGAAGCCTTTGAAGTGCCAGGTAGGCCCTCGGTCCTTAAGGGCAGGCAGCCTGCTGGATTTCCACGAATATCAAGATGCTGCCCAGGGACAAGCTGCCACCTGTGCCAACTCGCGCTGCTTTGAGAGTGCCCATGGTGCTCTGCAAACTGAGACCAGAAACGTGGTGTTCTGAGTTTTGTTTTCCCGGGCAGAAGCCTTTGTCAGTACCAGGTAGGCCGTTGGCCCTTTGGGGCCAGCTGCCTGCAGGTTTTCCACAAATATCAAGATGCCGCCCAGGGACAAGCTGCCACTTGTGCCAACTCGGGCTGCTTTGAGAGTGCCCACAGAGCTCTTCAAACTGAGAAAAAGTATGTGGGGTTATGGATTTTGTTTTCCAGGGCAGAATCCTTTGTCAGTACCAAGTAGGCCCTCAGCCCTTAGAGGCAGTCTGCCGGCTGGATTTCCACGCATATCAAGATGCCACCCAGGGACAAGCTGCCACCTGTGCCAACTCGGGCTGCTTTGAGAGTGCCCATGGAGCTCTGCAAACTGAGACCAGGAACTCGCCTTGGTGAGTTTTGTTTCCCCGGGCAGAAGCATTTGCAGTACCAGGCAGGCTCTCGGAACTTCAGGGCCGGCTGCCTCCTGGATTTCCACGAATATCAAGATGCTGCCCAGGGACAAGCTTCCACTTGTGCTAACTCGCGCTGCTTTGAGGGTGCCCACGGAGCTCTGCAAACTGAGACCAGGAACGTAGGGTTGTGGGTTTTGTTTTCCCGGGCAGAAGCCTCTCTCAGTGCCAGGTAGGCCCTTGTTCCTTAGGGGCAGGCTGCCTGCTGGATTTCCACGAATATCAAGATGCTGCCCAGGGACAAGCTGCCACCTGTGCCAACTCGGGCTGCTTTGAGAGTGCCCATGGAGCTCTGCAAACTGGGACCATTAACGTGAGGTGCTGAGTTTTGTGTCTCTGGGCAGAAACATTTGCAGTGCCAGGTAGGCCCTTGGTCTTTAAGGGCTGGCAGCCTGCTGGATTTCCACGAATATCAAGATGCTGCCCAGGGACAAACTGCCACCTGTGCCAACTCGGGCTGATTTTAGAGTACCCATGGAGCTCTGCAAAATGAGACCATGAACGTGTGTTGGCGAATTTAGTTTACCTGGGCAGAAGCCTTTGTCTGTTCCAGGTAGGCCCACGGCCCTTAGGGGCCGACTGCCTGCTGGATTTCCACAAATATCAAGATGCCGCCCAGGGACAAGCTGCCACCTGTGCCAACTCAGGCTGCTTTGAGAGTGCCCATGGAACTCTGCAAACTGAGACCAGGAACGTGGGGTGGTGGGTTTTCTTTCCCCGGGCAGAAGCCTTTGTCAGTACCAGGTAGGCCCTTGGCCCTTAGGGGCGGCTACTCGCTGGATTTCCGCAAATATCAAGATGCCGCCCAAGGACAAACTGCCACCTGTGCCAACTCAGGCTGCTTTGAGAGTGCCCATGGAGCTCTGCAAACTGGGACCAGGAATGTGGGATGTGAGTTTTTTTTCCCGAGGCAGAAGCCTTTGTCAGTACCAGGTAGGCCCTCGCCCTTCGGGGCCGGCTGCCTGCAGGATTTCCGCAAATATCAAGATGCCGCCCAGGGACAAGCTGCCACCTGTGCCAACTCGGGCTGCTTTGAGAGTGCCCTTGGAGCTCGGCAAACTGAGACCAGGAACGTGGGCTGGTGAGTTCTGTTTTGCCGGGCAGAAGCCTTTGTCAGTACCAGGTAGGCCCACCGCCCTTTTGGGCTGTCTGGCTGCAGGATATCCGTGAATCTGAAGATGCCGCCCAGGGACAAGCTGCCACCAGTGCCAACTCGGGCTGCTTTGAGAGTGCCCACGGAGCTCTGAAAACTGAGATGTGGAACGTGGGGTGGTGAGTTTTGTTTTCCCGGGCACAAGCCTTTGTCAGTACCAGGTAGGCCCTCGCCCTTCGGGGCCAGCTGCCCGCTGGGTTTTCGCGAATCTGAAATGCTGCCCACGGACAAGCTGCCACCTGTGCCAACTCGGGCTGCTTTGAGAGTGCCAATGGAGCTCTGCAAACTGAGACCAGGAACGTGCGTTGTCGAATTTTGTTTTTCAGGGACAGAAGCCTTTGTCAGTACCAGGTAGGACGTCTGACCTTCGGGGCCGGGTGGCAGCGGGATTTCCGCGTATCTAAAGATGCCGCCTAAGGACAAGCTGCCACCTGTGCCAACTCGGGCTGCTTTGAGAGTGCCCACGGAGCTTTGAAAACTGAGATGGGGAACGTGGGTTGGTGGGTTTTATTTCCCCGGGCAGAAGCATTTGTCAGTACCAGGTAGGCCCTCGGCCTTTTTGGGCTGTCTGGCTGCAGGATATCCACGAATTTGAAGATGCCACCCAGGGACAAGCTGCCACCTGTGGCAACTCGGGCTGCTTTGAGAGTGCCCATGGAGCTCTGCAAACTGAGACCAGGAAAATGAGTTGGTGAATTTTGTTTCCCTGGGCAGAAGCATTTGTCAGTACCAGATAGGCCCACGGCCCTTCGAAGCCAGCTTCCTTCTGGATTTCCGGGAATCTGAAGATGCCGCCCATGGACAAGGTGCCACCCGTGCCTACTCAGGCAGCTTTGAGAGTGCCCATGGAGCTCTGCAAACTGAGACCTGTACGTGGGGTGCTGAGGTTTGTTTTCCCGGGCAGAAGCCTTTGTCAGTACCAGGTAGGCCCTCGGCTCTTCGTGGCCTGCTGCCTGCTGGATTTCCACGAATATCAAGATGCCGCCCAGGGACAAGCTGCCAGCTGTGCCAACTCGGGCTGCTTTGAGGGTGCCCATGGAGCTCTGCAAACTGAGACCAAGAACGTGGGATGTGAGGTTTTTCTCCGAGGCAGAAGCCTTTGTCAGTACCAGGTAGGCCCTCGCCCTTTTGGGCCGGCTGCCTGCTGGATTTCCACGAATATCAAGATGCCGCCCAGGGATATTCTGCCACCTGTGCCAACTCGGGCTGCTTTGAGAGTGCCCATGGAGCTCTTCAAACTGTGGCCTGGAACGTCGGGTAGTGTGTCTTGTTTTGCTGGGTAGAAGACTATCTCTGTACTAGGTCGGCCCTCCACCCTTAGCGGCCGGCTCCCCGCTGGATTTGCCCGAATATCACGGTGCCGTCCCGGGTCAAGCTGCCACCTGTGCCAACTCGGGCTGCTGTGAGAGTGCCCATGGAGCTCTACAAACTGAGACCAGCAACGTGGGATGGTGAGCTTTGTTTTTCTGGGAAGAAGCCTTTCTCAGTACCAGGTAGGCCCTCGGCCCTAAGGGGCCTGTTGCCTCCTGGATATCCACAAATATCAAGATGCCTCTCAGGGACAAGCTGCCACCTGTGCTAGCTCTGGCTGCTTTGAGAGTGCCCACGGAACTCTGCAAACTGAGACTAAGACCTTGGGGTGGTGGGTTTTTTTCTCCTTGGGCAGTATAATGCACAATACCTAGGTGTCCCTAAGCACATTGATGCTTGGTGCCTGCTCGATTTCTGTATTAATCAGGATGCCATCCAATTAAAGGCTGATAGCTGTGCCAACGTTGGGTGCTTGCACAGTGCCCACAGAGCTCTGCAAACTGAGACCTAGACGGTGAGGTGTTGAGGTTTTTTTCCTGGGCTGTTGCCCGCACAGTACTTTTGAGGCCATTTGGGGCCTGAGACCAGGAAGGTGAGGTGGTGAGTTTGGTTTCCCTGGGAAAAAGCTCACCACATTTTTTGGATGGGCCTTGCGTGCAGGCCCCGGTTGGCTGCTGTAATGCCGCATTGATCAAGATCTAGCTCACGTACAACCTGCCACCTGTGCCACCTCAGGCTGCTCTCACAGTGCCTGTGGATACAACGCTCTGTTTGACTCTTAGAGGTCTAATTACAAGCTGTGTTTGATAAATTATGAGTGTGGTAAATGAATGTGTTCTAGGAGTGTGAGATCCTTGAAATAGTATAATTTTTGATTTTCTTATGGTTGGAAGATCGTTTTACAAGCATAATGGGAATACTCCTTTTTTTAGGTACTTTTTCTTCTAGAAAGTATACCATAAGTGTTTTCTAATATTAAATGACAGAGCAGCCCGTTGATCCTTTACTGGAAATTTTTCCTATTTTTCAAAAATAACAGAAAAAAGCTCTTGCAAAAATAAGGGGAAAAAATTGCTTTAAAAAGTATTTCATTACAGCTTTTAAAGGCAATTAAAGTGCACCCATTGCTGATGGGAAGCCGATAACTGGTTAAACATGTATTCACTTGTTATGTCTCTCTAAAGAAATACTCTAACATCAAGCAATTAATCCCTTCCATCATAGTTTTAACCTCTTTCCTAGTTTAAATGTCAATGAAAAACATCATGAAGAACTCCATATGTACCTCTCCGATTCATCTTACATACAAAGCAACTATTTTTCCACCGGTTTGCTTGATGGTCTGCTTACTGCATTCAGCATTTTTTGGCATGCTTTTTTGCTTCTTTCTGCTGTCAATACTGGCCAATACATGCCATCTGCCAATGGTAGGATTTCTCTCACCTAAGCATATGGATTGAATCTTTAAGATCACTTTCGATAAAATGGATAAAAAAGGAGTTGTTTGATTCCACCTAACATTGAGTCTCTTGGTAAAGGTCACCTGGAGAAAAGTTTTTGCTTCTAGAATTCAACTCATGGATTGAAATATTTGAGAAGACTGATAGGCACTGGAGCATGGAGACACCTTCAGCCTCTGTGGATATAAAGCCCAGATTAAAATGATCAATTCTCTCAACTTGATGGACTGTACTGAGCAGAATTCTGACTAGAATCTCTTTCACACATAGAACACCCTGTTCAAGACACATGGTAAGATGAAGCTCACCTCCAGTTCCCTGCAGGTATTTGTATTTCTAATGAGTCTTTGGGATGCCTAGGTGATTTTCAGATGTCTAAAGATGAGACAAAGCCCACGACTTTCTCAAGACCTGGAACCATCTCCCTAGAAGCTGCAAAACACACAATGCCTCACTTGTGTCAAATTTGCCAAAGCAAGGACTAGAGCAAGAACTGGATGCAAAATACTTACACAGAGATGATAGTTTTTAAGATATTCATCAGATATTCTTCACATGGGAAGAGTCTTTGAACTCTTCTGTGATAGAACCCCAAAACTAAATGTTTTTTTTTTTCATTGAGCACTCTTCTTGCTGCAATTCTTCAACTTGGCATGGCTTAATTCAATAGCATCCAAGTCAGAGAAAAATTGATAAAGGCAGATAGGAAAGAAAATTAGAAATTCGTTACTCAGAGTGTGAGTAGGAAGACAGGGAGCCATTCAAAAGAATAAGGAAACAAAACAGGAGCAGTGAAAATGAGACACATCCTGCATCTTTCCGGCGGGGAAGATGGATTATTTAATTAGTGACAAAATTAGAAGAGCCTGAACATTTGCTGTCCCACAACAGGAACAGAAAAACCATTGGGCACGCACATAATAGCCAAAGAAACATAACAAAGAGAAGGAAATACAGAGAATAGGAAAAAGAAGTAAGACGCTTTTTTCAATCATTGAAATTCAGGTGGTGTATCATTCTAATACACTTTTTTATACAGTAAAAGAGTAGTTATATACAGTCGGGTAAATTGCAGCTATGTATCATTTTTAGACAGGAAATGTTTTCCAAGAAACATGTACCAGATTATATATACAAGTTCCTGACTGCCAAAGAAGAAAGTACAAAACAGCAAACACTTGGGTAAAGTCCCAGGAACCAGAGATCAAGATCTACACCGATATAAGGAGAGCGGTGAGTTTTTCAAGAAGCAAAAGCGAATGCAGCTGACTGTGCTTGTGGATGAAAAGCTGTGGGATTTTTTGCAATTCCATTAAGAGCGCACAAAAGCGCGGTGCTCGGCTGCCTCATGCTTCGCATGCTGCGAGATGCACAGAAATTAAGATGAGCAAGGTTCTTCAGCTTTGCCCTTTTTCAGCAGCTGCGCCACACCGATGGACTGGAATATCTCTCGAGATGTTTTCCTTTCTCAAGAATGTATTGTTGCTGTGTCTTGACCGCACAAGGATAAGTATGAAGAGATCATAGCCATCTCGAAATGCGCAGCCACGACAAAAATCAGGGCCAAGACTGGGAGACGTTTGCTGTGCTGGCACCCAATTTCTGTCGGCGAAAAGTCATGGAGAAGCTTTTGGCTTGGATGCAGACGACGAGAGAGGCAGAAGACGGAGGTACGGGGCTGTCCGGAGCGAAGTGCCGCTGGCCGGCGTCTTTCGCCCGAAGCAGCGCTCCGGAGCGCACCGCCACCGGCACAAGCAGCAGTGCGCGAAGTAGCGGCTCTTTCGCTTTCGCTAGACGGAGAGCCGGCAGCTTGCAGGAGGTGAAGAAGCAAGCCGCACAACAGCAGCATTGTGGGCGCAGCTCTCGAACTGCTGCGGGATGGTGGATTGCCACTCGCATGCCTTTGAAAATCACGTTAGCATGCGAATGGAAGAAGTTTTTGGACAACTTTGCAATGCATCTTGCTAGTGCTCCTGCAACGCTCCGTGGAAACTCTTGCAGGTCTCTTTGCGCTGCGAGATGCAAAGAACTGGGTGAACTCGTCAAGCAAGATCGGAAGATGTTTGCAGTGCTGGCACACTTTCTCTCTCGGCGAGAAGTCATGGAGAAGCTTTTGGCTAGGATGCAGACGACGAGAGAGGCAGAAGACGGAGGTACGGGGCTGTCCGGAGCGAAGTGCCGCTGGCAGGCGTCTTTCGCCCGAAGCAGCGCGCCGGAGCGCACCGCCACCGGCACAAGCAGCAGTGCGCGAAGTAGCAGCTCTTTCGCTTTCGCTAGACGGAGAGCCGGCAGCTTGCAGGAGGTGAAGAAGCAAGCCGCACAACAGCAGCATTGTGGGCGCAGCTCTCGAACTGCTGCGGGATGGTGGATTGCCACTCGCATGCCTTTGAAAATCACGTTAGCATGCGAATGGAAGAAGTTTTTGGACAACTTTGCAATGCATCTTGCTAGTGCTCCTGCAACGCTCCGTGGAAACTCTTGGGGGTCTCTTTGCGCTGCGAGATGCAAAGAACTGGGTGAACTCGTCAAGCAAGATCGGAAGATGTTTGCAGTGCTGGCACACTTTCTCTCTCGGCGAGAAGTCATGGAGAAGCTTTTGGCTAGGATGCAGACGACGAGAGAGGCAGAAGACGGAGGTACGGGGCTATCCAGAGCGAAGTGCCGCTGGCCGGCGTCTTTCGCCCGAAGCAGCGCTCCGGAGCGCACCGCCACCGGCACAAGCAGCAGTGCGCGAAGTAGCGGCTCTTTCGCTTTCGCTAGACGGAGAGCCGGCAGCTTGCAGGAGGTGAAGAAGCAAGCCGCACAACAGCAGCATTGTGGGCGCAGCTCTCGAACTGCTGCGGGATGGTGGATTGCCACTCGTATGCCTTTGAAAATCACGTTAGCATGCGAATGGAAGAAGTTTTTGGACAACTTTGCAATGCATCTTGCTAGTGCTCCTGCAACGCTCCGTGGAAACTCTTGCGGGTCTCTTTGCTCTGCGAGATGCAAAGAACTGGGTGAACTCGTCAAGCAAGATCGGAAGATGTTTGCAGTGCTGGCACACTTTCTCTCTCGGCGAGAAGTCATGGAGAAGCTTTAGGCTAGAATGCAGACGACGACAGAGGCAGAAGACGGAGGTACGGAGCTGTCCGGAGCGAAGTGCCGCTCGCGGGCGTCTATCGCCCGAAGCAGCGCTCCGGAGCGCACCGCCACCGGCACAAGCAGCAGTGCGCGAAGAAGCGGCTCTTTCGCCTTCGCTAGACGGAGAGCCGGCAGCTTGCAGGAGGTGAAGAAGCAAGCCGCACAACAGCAGCCTTGTGTGCGCAGCTCTCGAACTGCTGCGGGATGGTGGATTGCCACTCGTATGCCTTTGAAAATCACGTTAGCATGCGAATGGAAGAAGTTTTTGGACAACTTTGCAATGCATCTTGCTAGTGCTCCTGCAACGCTCCGTGGAAACTCTTGCGGGTCTCTTTGCGCTGCGAGATGCAAAGAACTGGGTGAACTCATCAAACAAGATCGGAAGATGTTTGCAGTGCTGGCACACTTTCTCTCTCGGCGAGAAGTCATGGAGAAGCTTTTGGCTAGGATGCAGACGACGAGAGAGGCAGAAGACGGAGGTACGGGGCTGTCCGGAGCGAAGTGCCGCTGGCCGGCGTCTTTCGCCCAAAGCAGCGCTCCGGAGCGCACCGCCACCGGCACAAGCAGCAGTGCGCGAAGTAGCGGCTCTTTCGCTTTCGCTAGACGGAGAGCCGGCAGCTTGCAGGAGGTGAAGAAGCAAGCCGCACAACAGCAGCATTGTGGGCGCAGCTCTCGAACTGCTGCGGGATGGTGGATTGCCACTCGTATGCCTTTGAAAATCACGTTAGCATGCGAATGGAAGAAGTTTTTTGGCAACTTTGCAATGCATCTTGCTAGTGCTCCTGCAACGCTCCGTGGAAACTCTTGCGGGTCTCTTTGCGCTGCGAGATGCAAAGAACTGGGTGAACTCGTCAAGCAAGATCGGAAGATGTTTGCAGAGCTGGCACACTTTCTCTCTCGGCGAGAAGTCAGGGAGAAGCTTTAGGCTAGGATGCAGACGACGAGAGAGGCAGAAGCCGGAGGTACGGGGCTGTCCGGAGCGAAGTGCCGCTGGCCGGCGTCTTTCGCCCGAAGCAGCGCGCCGGAGCGCACCGCCACCGGCACAAGCAGCAGTGCGCGAAGTAGCGGCTCTTTCGCTTTCGCTAGACGGAGAGCCGGCAGCTTGCAGGAGGTGAAGAAGCAAGCTGCACAACACCAGCCCACTGCGGCTAGCTGGTTGCTAGATTTCCACGAATTTCAAGTTGCCACCAAGGGACAGGCTGCCACCAGTGCCAAGTCAGGCTGCTTGCAGAGTGCCTAAAGAGCTCTGCCAACTGAGACCAGGAACGTGGGCTGGTGAGTTTTGCATTTCGGGGCAGAAGCTGTGTCAGTATCAGGTAGGCCCTCAGTCCTTAGGGGCCGTCTGCCTGCTGGATTTCCGCCAATATCAAGATGCCGCCCAGGGACAAGCTGCCACCTGTGCCAACTCAGGCTGCTTTGAGTGTGCCCATGGAGTTCTGCAATCTGAGACCAGGCACGTGGTGTGGTGAGCTTAGTTTACCTGGGCAGAAGTTTTTGTCAGTACCAGGTAGGCCTTCGCCCTTCGGGGCCAGCTGCCTGCTGGGTTTTTGCGAATCTGAAGATGCTGCCCAGGGACAAGCTGCCACCTGTGCCAACTTGCGCTGCCTTGAGAGTGCCCATGGAGCTCTGCAAACTGAGACCATTAACGTGGGTTGGTCTGTTTTGTTTCCTTGGGCAGAAGCCTTTGTCAGTACCAGGTAGGCTCTCAGTCCTTAGGGGCCGTCGGCCTTCCGGATTTCGACGAATATCAAGATGCCCCCCAGGGACAAGCTGCCACCTGTGGCAACTCACGCTGATTTTAGAGTACCCATGGAGCTCTGCAAACTGAGACCATGAACGTGTGTTGGCGAATTTTGTTTAACTGGGCAGAAGCCTTTGTCTGTTCCAGGTAGGCCCACGGCCCTTAGGGGCCGTCTGCCTGCTGGATTTCCGCCAATACCAAGATGCCGCCCAGGGACAAGCTGCCACCTGTGCTAACTCGGTCTGCTTTGAGAGTGCCCATGGAGCTCTGCAAACTGAGATGTGGAACGTGGGGTGGTGGGTTTTGTTTCCCTGGGCAGAAGCCTTTGTCAGTACCAGGAGGGCCCTTGTTCATGAGGGGCAGGGTGGCGGCTCAATTTCCACGAATATCAAGATGCTGCCCAGGGACAAGCTGCCACTTGTGCCAACTCGCGCTGCTTTGAGGGTGCCCACGGAGCTCTGCAAACTGAGACCAGGAACGTAGGATTGTGGGTTTTGTTTTCCCGGGCAGAAGCCTCTCTCAGTGCCAGGTAGGCCCTTGTTCCTTAGGGGCAGGCTGGCAGGAAGATTTCCACGAATATCAAGATGCTGCCCAGGGACAAGCTGCCACCTGTGCCAACTCGGGCTGCTTTGAGAGTGCCCATGGAGCTCTGCAAACTTAGACCATGAACCTGGGGTGTTGAGTTTTGTTTCCCTGGGCAGAAGCATTTGCAGTGCCAGGTAGGCCCTTGTTCTTTAAGGGCAGGCAGCCTGCTGGATTTACATGAATATCAAGATGCTGCCAAAGGACAAGCTGCCACCTGCGCCAACTCGCGCTGCTTTGAGAGTGCCCTTGGAGCTCTGCAAAGTGAGACCAGGAACGTGCGTTGGTGAGTTTTGTTTCCCCGGGCAGAAGCATTTGTCAGTACCAGGTAGGCCCTCGGAATTTCAGGGCCGACTGCCTGCTGGATTTCCACGAATATCAAGATGCTGCCCAGGGACAAGCTGCCACCTGTGCCAACTCGGGCTGCTTTGAGGGTGCCCATGGAGCTCTGCAAACTGAGACCAGAAACGTGGGGTGCTGGGTTTTGTTTCCCCTGGCAGAAGCCTTTGTCAGTACCAGGTCGGCCCTTGGCCCTTGGGGGCCGGCTGCCTGCAGGATTTCCACAAATATCAAGATGCCGCCCAGGGACAAGCTGCCACCTGTGCCAACTTGGGCTGCTTTGAGAGTGCCCATGGAGCTCTGCAAACTGAGACCAGGCACGTGGTGTGGTGAGCTTAGTTTACCTGGGCAGAAGTTTTTGTCAGTACCAGGTAGGCCTTCGCCCTTCGGGGCCAGCTGCCTGCTGGGTTTTTGCGAATCTGAAGATGCTGCCCAGGGACAAGCTGCCACCTGTGCCAACTTGCGCTGCCTTGAGAGTGCCCATGGAGCTCTGCAAACTGAGACCATTAACGTGGGTTGGTCTGTTTTGTTTCCTTGGGCAGAAGCCTTTGTCAGTACCAGGTAGGCTCTCAGTCCTTAGGGGCCGTCGGCCTTCCGGATTTCGACGAATATCAAGATGCCCCCCAGGGACAAGCTGCCACCTGTGGCAACTCACGCTGATTTTAGAGTACCCATGGAGCTCTGCAAACTGAGACCATGAACGTGTGTTGGCGAATTTTGTTTAACTGGGCAGAAGCCTTTGTCTGTTCCAGGTAGGCCCACGGCCCTTAGGGGCCGTCTGCCTGCTGGATTTCCGCCAATACCAAGATGCCGCCCAGGGACAAGCTGCCACCTGTGCTAACTCGGTCTGCTTTGAGAGTGCCCATGGAGCTCTGCAAACTGAGATGTGGAACGTGGGGTGGTGGGTTTTGTTTCCCTGGGCAGAAGCCTTTGTCAGTACCAGGAGGGCCCTTGTTCATGAGGGGCAGGGTGGCGGCTCAATTTCCACGAATATCAAGATGCTGCCCAGGGACAAGCTGCCACTTGTGCCAACTCGCGCTGCTTTGAGGGTGCCCACGGAGCTCTGCAAACTGAGACCAGGAACGTAGGATTGTGGGTTTTGTTTTCCCGGGCAGAAGCCTCTCTCAGTGCCAGGTAGGCCCTTGTTCCTTAGGGGCAGGCTGGCAGGAAGATTTCCACGAATATCAAGATGCTGCCCAGGGACAAGCTGCCACCTGTGCCAACTCGGGCTGCTTTGAGAGTGCCCATGGAGCTCTGCAAACTTAGACCATGAACCTGGGGTGTTGAGTTTTGTTTCCCTGGGCAGAAGCATTTGCAGTGCCAGGTAGGCCCTTGTTCTTTAAGGGCAGGCAGCCTGCTGGATTTACATGAATATCAAGATGCTGCCAAAGGACAAGCTGCCACCTGCGCCAACTCGCGCTGCTTTGAGAGTGCCCTTGGAGCTCTGCAAAGTGAGACCAGGAACGTGCGTTGGTGAGTTTTGTTTCCCCGGGCAGAAGCATTTGTCAGTACCAGGTAGGCCCTCGGAATTTCAGGGCCGACTGCCTGCTGGATTTCCACGAATATCAAGATGCTGCCCAGGGACAAGCTGCCACCTGTGCCAACTCGGGCTGCTTTGAGGGTGCCCATGGAGCTCTGCAAACTGAGACCAGAAACGTGGGGTGCTGGGTTTTGTTTCCCCTGGCAGAAGCCTTTGTCAGTACCAGGTCGGCCCTTGGCCCTTGGGGGCCGGCTGCCTGCAGGATTTCCACAAATATCAAGATGCCGCCCAGGGACAAGCTGCCACCTGTGCCAACTTGGGCTGCTTTGAGAGTGCCCATGGAGCTCTGCAAACTGAGATGTGGAACATGGGCTGGTGGGTTTTCTTTCCCCGGGCAGAAGCCTTTGTCAGTACCAGGAGAGTCCTTGTTCCTCAGGGGCAGGCTGCCGGCTGGATTTCCACGAATATCAAGATGCTGCCCAGGGACCAGCTGCCACTTGGGCCAACTCGTGCTGCTATGAGGGTGCCCACGGAGCTCTGCAAACTGAGACCAGGAACGTAGGACTGTGGGTTTTGTTTTCCCGGGCAGAAGCCTCTCTCAGTACCAGGTATGCCCTTGTTCCTTAGGTGCATGCTGGCAGCAAGCTTTCCACGAATATCAAGATGCTGCCCAGGGATATTCTGCCACCTGTGCCAACTCGGGCTGCTTTGAGCGTGCCCACGGAGCTCTGCAAACTGAGACCATGAACCTGGGGTGCTGAGTTTTGTTTCTCCGGGCAGAAGCATTTGCAGTGCCAGGTAGGCCCTCGGTCCTTAAGGGCAGGCAGCCTGCTGTATTTCCACAAATATCAAGATGCTGCCCAGGGACAAGCTGCCACCTGTGCCAACTCACGCTGCTTTGAGAGTGCCCATGGTGCTCTGCAAACTGAGACCAGAAACGTGGGGTGCTGGGTTTTGTTTTCCAGGGCAGAAGCCTTTGTCCGTACCAAGTAGGCCCTTGTTCCTTAGGGACAGCCTGGAAGCAAGATTTCCCCGAATATCAAAATGCTGCCCAGGGATATTCTGCCACCTGTGCCAACTCGGGCTGCTTTGAGAGTGCCCACGGAGTTCTTCAAACTGAGACCAGGAACGTGGGTTTGTCGGTGGTGTTTTCCCGGGCAGAAACATTTGCAGGACCAGGTAGGCCCTCGGCCCTTTGGGGGAGGCTGGCACCAGGATTTCCACGAAAATCAAGTTTCCGCCCAGGGACAAGCTGCCACCTTTGCCAACTCACGCTGCTTTGAGAGTGCCCACGGAGCTCTGCAAACTGTGACCAGGACCGTGGGGTGCTGAGTTTTGTTTTCCCGGGCAGAAGTATTTGTCAGTACCAGGTAGGCCCACGGTCTTTTAGGGCCGTCAGCCTGCTGAATTTCCACGAATATCAGGATGCTGCCCACGGAGGAGCTGCCACCTGTGCCAACTCGGGCTGCTTTGAGAGTGCCCATGGTGCTCTGCAAACTGAGACCAGAAACGTGGGGTGCTGGGTTTTGTTTTCCAGGGCAGAAGCCTTTGTCAGTACCAGGAGGGTCCTTGTTCCTTATGGGCAGTATGCCTGCTGGATTTCCACGAATATCAAGATGCTGCCCAGGGACAAGCTGCCACCTGTGCCAACTCACGCTGCTTTGAGAGTGCCCATGGAGCTCTGCAAACTGGGACCAGGAAAGTGGTGTTCTGAGTATTGTTTTCCCGGTCAGAAGCCTTTGTCAGTGTCAGGTCGGCCCTTGTTCCACAGGGGCAGGCTGCCTGCTGGATTTCCACGAATATCAAGATGCCGCCCAGGGACAAGCTGCCACCTGTGCCAACTCGGGCTGCTTTGAGAGTGCCCACGGTGCTCTGCAAACTGAGATGTGGAACGTGGGGTGGTGGATTTTGTTTCCCTGGGCAGAAGCCTTTGTCAGTACCAGGAAGGACCTTGTTCCTCAGGGGCAGGCTGCCGGCTGGATTTCCACGAATATCAAGATGCTGCCCAGGGACAAGCTGCCACCTGTGCCAACTCGTGCTGCTTTGAGAGTGCCCATGGAGCTCTGCAAACTGAGACCATGAACCTGGGGTGCTGAGTTTTGTTTCTCCGGGCAGAAGCATTTGAAGTGCCAGGTACGCCCTCGGTCCTTAAGGGCAGTCTGCCTGCTGGATTTCCACGAATATCAAGATGCCACCCAGGGACAAGCTGCCACCTGTGCCAACTCGGGCTGCTTTGAGAGTGCCCATGGAGCTCTGCAAAGTTAGACCAGGAACTTGCCTTGGTGAGTTTTGTTTCCCCGGGCAGAAGCATTTGCAGTACCAGGCAGGCTCTCGGAACTTCAGGGCCGTCTGCCTGCTGGATTTCCACGAATATCAAGATGCTGCCCAGGGACAAGCTGCCACTTGGGCCAACTCGCGCTGCTATGAGGGTGCCCACGGAGCTCTGCAAACTGAGACCATAACCTAGGGTTGTGGGTTTTGTTTTCTCGGGCAGAAGCCTCTCTCAGTACCAGGTAGGCCCTTGTTCCTTAGGGGCAGGCTGCCTGCTGAATTTCCACGAATATCAAGATGCTGCCCAGGGACAAGCTGCCACCTGTGCCAGCTCGGGCTGCTTTGAGGGTGCCCACGGAGCTCTAAAAACTGAGACAGGGTACATGGGGTTATGGGTTATGTTTCCCCGGGCAGAAGCCATTGTAAGTACCAGGTAGGCCCTCGGCCCTTAGGGGCAGGCTGGCAGCAAGACTTCCACGAATATCAAGATGCCGCCCAGGGACAAGCTGCCACCTGTGCCAACTCGGGCTGCTTTGAGAGTGCCCACGGATCTCTTCAAACTGAGCCAAAGTATGTGGGGTTTCGGGTTTTTTTTTCCTGGGCAGAACCCTTTGTCAGTACCAAGTAGGACCTCGGCCCTTAGAGGCAGTCTGCCTGCTGGATTTCCACGCATATCTAGATGCCGCCCAGGAACAAGCTGCCACCTGTGCCAACTTGGGCTGCTTTGAGAGTACCCATGGTGCTCTACAAACAGAAACCAGGAGCGTGGGATGGTGAGTTTTTTTTTTTCCTCGGCAGAAGCCTTTGTCAGTACCAGGTAGGCCCTCGGCCCTTCATGGCTGGCTGCCTGCTGGATTTCCACGAATATCAAGATGCCGCCCAGGGATATTCTGCCACCTGTGCCAACTCGGGCTGCTTTGAGAGTGCCCATGGAGCTCTGCAAACTGAGACCGGGACCGTGGGGTTCTGAGTTTTGTTTTCCCGGCAGAAGCCTTTGTCAGTACCAGGTAGGCCTTCGGCCCTATGGGTCCGGTTGCAGGCTGGATTTCCCCGAATAACAAGATGCCGCCCAGGGACAAGCTGCCACCTGTGCCAACTCAGGCTGCTTTGAGAGTGCCCATGGAGCTCTTCAAACCGTGGCCTGGAACGTCGGGTAATGTGTCTTGTTTTGCTGGGTAGAAGACTATCTCTGTACTAGGTCGGCCCTCCACCCTTAGCGGCCGGCTCCCCGCTGGATTTGCCCGAATATCACGGTGCCGTCCCGGGTCAAGCTGCCACCTGTGCCAACTCGGGCTGGTTTGAGAGTGCCCATGGAGCTCTACAAACTGAGACCAGCAACGTGGGATGGTGAGCTTTGTTTTTCTGGGAAGAAGCCTTTGTCAGTACCAGGTAGGCCCTCGGCCCTAAGGGGCCTGTTGCCTCCTGGATATCCACAAATATCAAGATGCCTCTCAGGGACAAGCTGCCACCTGTGCTAGCTCTGGCTGCTTTGAGAGTGCCCACGGAACTCTGCAAACTGAGACTAAGACCTTGGGGTGGTGGGTTTTTTTCTCCTTGGGCAGTATAATGCACAATACCTAGGTGTCCCTAAGCACGTTGATTCTTGGTGCCTGCTCGATTTCTGTATTAATCAGGATGCCATCCAATTAAAGGCTGATAGCTGTGCCAACGTTGGGTGCTTGCACAGTGCCCACAGAGCTCTGCAAACTGAGACCTAGACGGTGAAGGTGTTGAGTTTTTTTTCCTGGGCTGTTGCCCGCACAGTACTTTTGTGGCCATTTGGGGCCTGTGACCAGGAAGGTGAGGTGGTGAGTTTGGTTTCCCTGGGAAAAAGCTCACCACATTTTTTGGATGGGCCTTGCGTGCAGGCCCCGGTTGGCTGCTGTAATGCCGCATTGATCAAGATCTAGCTCACGTACAACCTGCCACCTGTGCCACCTCAGGCTGCTCTCACAGTGCCTGTGGATACAACGCTCTGTTTGACTCTTAGAGGTCTAATTACAAGCTGTGTTTGATAAATTATGAGTGTGGTAAATGAATGTGTTCTAGGAGTGTGGGATCCTTGAAATAGTATAATTTTTGATTTTCTTATGGTTGGAAGATCGTTTTACAAGCATAATGGGAATACTCCTTTTTTTAGGTACTTTTTCTTCTAGAAAGTATACCATAAGTGTTTTCTAATATTAAATGACAGAGCAGCCCGTTGATCCTTTACTGGAAATTTTTCCTATTTTTCAAAAATAACAGAAAAAAGCTCTTGCAAAAATAAGGGGAAAAAATTGCTTTAAAAAGTATTTCATTACAGCTTTTAAAGGCAATTAAAGTGCACCCATTGCTGATGGGAAGCCGATAACTGGTTAAACATGTATTCACTTGTTATGTCTCTCTAAAGAAATACTCTAACATCAAGCAATTAATCCCTTCCATCATAGTTTTAACCTCTTTCCTAGTTTAAATGTCAATGAAAAACATCATGAAGAACTCCATATGTATCTCTCCGATTCATCTTACATACAAAGCAACTATTTTTCCACCGGTTTGCTTGATGGTCTGCTTACTGCATTCAGCATTTTTTGGCATGCTTTTTTGCTTCTTTCTGCTGTCAATACTGGCCAATACATGCCATCTGCCAATGGTAGGATTTCTCTCACCTAAGCATATGGATTGAATCTTTAAGATCACTTTCGATAAAATGGATAAAAAAGGAGTTGTTTGATTCCACCTAACATTGAGTCTCTTGGTAAAGGTCACCTGGAGAAAAGTTTTTGCTTCTAGAATTCAACTCATGGATTGAAATATTTGAGAAGACTGATAGGCACTGGAGCATGGAGACACCTTCAGCCTCTGTGGATATAAAGCCCAGATTAAAATGATCAATTCTCTCAACTTGATGGACTGTACTGAGCAGAATTCTGACTAGAATCTCTTTCACACATAGAACACCCTGTTCAAGACACATGGTAAGATGAAGCTCACCTCCGGTTCCCTGCAGGTATTTGTATTTCTAATGAGTCTTTGGGATGCCTAGGTGATTTTCAGATGTCTAAAGATGAGACAAAGCCCACGACTTTCTCAAGACCTGGAACCATCTCCCTAGAAGCTGCAAAACACACAATGCCTCACTTGTGTCAAATTTGCCAAAGCAAGGACTAGAGCAAGAACTGGATGCAAAATACTTACACAGAGATGATAGTTTTTAAGATATTCATCAGATATTCTTCACATGGGAAGAGTCTTTGAACTCTTCTGTGATAGAACCCCAAAACTAAATGGTTTTTTTTTCATTGAGCACTCTTCTTGATGCAATTCTTCAACTTGGCATGGCTTAATTCAATAGCATCCAAGTCAGAGAAAAATTGATAAAGGCAGATAGGAAAGAAAATTAGAAATTCGTTACTCAGAGTGTGAGTAGGAAGACAGGGAGCCATTCAAAAGAATAAGGAAACAAAACAGGAGCAGTGAAAATGAGACACATCCTGCATCTTTCCGGCGGGGAAGATGGATTATTTAATTAGTGACAAAATTAGAAGAGCCTGAACATTTGCTGTCCCACAACAGGAACAGAAAAACCATTGGGCACGCACATAATAGCCAAAGAAACATAACAAAGAGAAGGAAATACAGAGAATAGGAAAAAGAAGTAAGACGCTTTTTTCAATCATTGAAATTCAGGTGGTGTATCATTCTAATACACTTTTTTATACAGTAAAAGAGTAGTTATATACAGTCGGGTAAATTGCAGCTATGTATCATTTTTAGACAGGAAATGTTTTCCAAGAAACATGTACCAGATTATATATACAAGTTCCTGACTGCCAAAGAAGAAAGTACAAAACAGCAAACACTTGGGTAAAGTCCCGGGAACCAGAGATCAAGATCTACACCGATATAAGGAGAGCGGTGAGTTTTTCAAGAAGCAAAAGCGAATGCAGCTGACTGTGCTTGTGGATGAAAAGCTGTGGGATTTTTTGCAATTCCATTAAGAGCGCACAAAAGCGCGGTGCTCGGCTGCCTCATGCTTCGCATGCTGCGAGATGCACAGAAATTAAGATGAGCAAGGTTCTTCAGCTTTGCCCTTTTTCAGCAGCTGCACCACACCGATGGA
Organism: Motacilla alba alba; assembly: GCF_015832195.1. NCBI lineage: Eukaryota > Metazoa > Chordata > Aves > Passeriformes > Motacillidae > Motacilla > Motacilla alba. The sequence goes on along the minus strand of NW_024037203.1, from coordinate 63,220 downwards.
CTGGAATATCTCTCGAGATGTTTTCCTTTCTCAAGAATGTATTGTTGCTGTGTCTTGACCGCACAAGGATAAGTATGAAGAGATCATAGCCATCTCGAAATAAATTCGCCGCTTTATTAAAAAGATAAATGCTTCAACAATGCGCAGCCACGACAAAAATCAGGGCCAAGACTGGGAGACGTTTGCTGTGCTGGCACCCAATTTCTGTCGGCGAAAAGTCATGGAGAAGCTTTTGGCTTGGATGCAGACGACGAGAGAGGCAGAAGACGGAGGTACGGGGCTGTCCGGAGCGAAGTGCCGCTGGCCGGCGTCTTTCGCCCGAAGCAGCGCTCCGGAGCGCACCGCCACCGGCACAAGCAGCAGTGCGCGAAGAAGCGGCTCTTTCGCCTTCGCTAGACGGAGAGCCGGCAGCTTGCAGGAGGTGAAGAAGCAAGCCGCACAACAGCAGCATTGTGGGCGCAGCTCTCGAACTGCTGCGGGATGGTGGATTGCCACTCGTATGCCTTTGAAAATCACGTTAGCATGCGAATGGAAGAAGTTTTTGGACAACTTTGCAATGCATCTTGCTAGTGCTCCTGCAACGCTCCGTGGAAACTCTTGCGGGTCTCTTTGCTCTGCGAGATGCAAAGAACTGGGTGAACTCGTCAAACAAGATCGGTAGATGTTTGCAGTGCTGGCACACTTTCTCTCTCGGCGAGAAGTCATGGAGAAGCTTTTGGCTAGGATGCAGACGACGAGAGAGGAAGAAGACGGAGGTACGGAGCTGTCCGGAGCGAAGTGCCACTCGCGGGCGTCTATCGCCCGAAGCAGCGCTCCGGAGCGCACCGCCACCGGCACAAGCAGCAGTGCGCGAAGTAGCGGCTCTTTCGCTTTCGCTAGACGGAGAGCCGGCAGCTTGCAGGAGGTGAAGAAGCAAGCCGCACAACAGCAGCATTGTGTACGCAGCTCTCGAACTGCTGCGGGATGCAGTATGCCTATGACGAGAGCGAATGGCAGCAATGACGGAACGCTCCGTACTCTTGGGGCTGTCCGAGATGCAGCGAACTCGTCAAACAAGATCCGCTGGCACACTTTCTCTCTCGGCGAGAAGTCTGGAGAAGCTTTTGGCTAGGATGCAGACCGAGAGCAGCGCTGTCCGGAGCGCTGGCCGGCGTCTTTCGCCCGAAGCCGCCACGCACCGGCACAAGCAGCAGTGCGCGAAGTAGCGGCTCTTTCGCTTTCGCTAGACGGAGAGCCGGCAGCTTGCAGGAGGTGAAGAAGCAAGCCGCACAACAGCAGCATTGTGGGCGCAGCTCTCGAACTGCTGCGGGATGGTGGATTGCCACTCGTATGCCTTTGAAAATCACGTTAGCATGCGAATGGAAGAAGTTTTTGGACAACTTTGCAATGCATCTTGCTAGTGCTCATGCAACGCTCCGTGGAAACTCTTGCGGGTCTCTTTGCGCTGCGAGATGCACAGAACTGGGTGAACTCGTCAAGCAAGATCGGAAGATGTTTGCAGTGCTGGCACACTTTCTCTCTCGGCGAGAAGTCATGGAGAAGCTTTTGGCTAGGATGCAGACGACGAGAGAGGCAGAAGACGGAGGTACGGGGCTATCCGGAGCGAAGTGCCGCTGGCCGGCGTCTTTCGCCCGAAGCAGCGCTCCGGAGCGCACCGCCACCGGCACAAGCAGCAGTGCGCGAAGTAGCGGCTCTTTCGCTTTCGCTAGACGGAGAGCCGGCAGCTTGCAGGAGGTGAAGAAGCAAGCCGCACAACAGCAGCCTTGTGTGCGCAGCTCTCGAACTGCTGCGGGATGGTGGATTGCCATTCGTATGCCTATGAAAATCACGTTAGCATGCGAATGGAAGAAGTTTTTTGGCAACTTTGCAATGCATCTTGCTAGTGCTCCTGCAACGCTCCGTGGAAACTCTTGCGGGTCTCTTTGCTCTGCGAGATGCAAAGAACTGGGTGAACTCGTCAAACAAGATCGGAAGATGTTTGCAGTGCTGGCACACTTTCTCTCTCGGCGAGAAGTCATGGAGAAGCTTTTGGCTAGGATGCAGACGACGAGAGAGGCAGAAGACGGAGGTACGGGCTGTCCGTAGCGAAGTGCCGCTGGCCGGCGTCTTTCGCCCGAAGCAGCGCTCCGGAGCGCACCGCCACCGGCACAAGCAGCAGTGCGCGAAGTAGCGGCTCTTTCGCTTTCGCTAGACGGAGAGCCGGCAGCTTGCAGGAGGTGAAGAAGCAAGCCGCACAACAGCAGCCTTGTGTGCGCAGCTCTCGAACTGCTGCGGGATGGTGGTTTGCCATTCGTATGCCTATGAAAATCACGTTAGCATGCGAATGGAAGAAGTTTTTTGGCAACTTTGCAATGCATCTTGCTAGTGCTCCTGCAACGCTCCGTGGAAACTCTTGCGGGTCTCTTTGCGCTGCGAGATGCAAAGAACTGGGTGAACTCGTCAAGCAAGATCGGAAGATGTTTGCAGTGCTGGCACACTTTCTCTCTCGGCGAGAAGTCATGGAGAAGCTTTTGGCTAGGATGCAGACGACGAGAGAGGCAGAAGACGGAGGTACGGGGCTGTCCGGAGCGAAGTGCCGCTGGCCGGCGTCTTTCGCCCGAAGCAGCGCTCCGGAGCGCACCGCCACCGGCACAAGCAGCAGTGCGCGAAGTAGCGGCTCTTTCGCTTTCGCTAGACGGAGAGCCGGCAGCTTGCAGGAGGTGAAGAAGCAAGCCGCACAACAGCAGCCTTGTGTGCGCAGCTCTCGAACTGCTGCGGGATGGTGGTTTGCCATTCGTATGCCTATGAAAATCACGTTAGCATGCGAATGGAAGAAGTTTTTTGGCAACTTTGCAATGCATCTTGCTAGTGCTCCTGCAACGCTCCGTGGAAACTCTTGCGGGTCTCTTTGCGCTGCGAGATGCAAAGAACTGGGTGAACTCGTCAAGCAAGATCGGAAGATGTTTGCAGAGCTGGCACACTTTCTCTCTCGGCGAGAAGTCATGGAGAAGCTTTTGGCTAGGATGCAGACGACGAGAGAGGCAGAAGACGGAGGTACGGGGCTGTCCGGAGCGAAGTGCCGCTGGCCGGCGTCTTTCGCCCGAAGCAGCGCGCCGGAGCGCACCGCCACCGGCACAAGCAGCAGTGCGCGAAGTAGCGGCTCTTTCGCTTTCGCTAGACGGAGAGCCGGCAGCTTGCAGGAGGTGAAGAAGCAAGCCGCACAACAGCAGCCTTGTGGGCGCAGCTCTCGAACTGCTGCGGGATGGTGGTTTGCCATTCGTATGCCTATGAAAATCACGTTAGCATGCGAATGGAAGAAGTTTTTTGGCAACTTTGCAATGCATCTTGCTAGTGCTCCTGCAACGCTCCGTGGAAACTCTTGCGGGTCTCTTTGCGCTGCGAGATGCAAAGAACTGGGTGAACTCGTCAAGCAAGATCGGAAGATGTTTGCAGAGCTGGCACACTTTCTCTCTCGGCGAGAAGTCAGGGAGAAGCTTTAGGCTAGGATGCAGACGACGAGAGAGGCAGAAGACGGAGGTACGGGGCTGTCCGGAGCGAAGTGCCGCTGGCCGGCGTCTTTCGCCCGAAGCAGCGCGCCGGAGCGCACCGCCACCGGCACAAGCAGCATTGCGCGAAGTAGCGGCTCTTTCGCTTTCGCTAGACGGAGAGCCGGCAGCTTGCAGGAGGTGAAGAAGCAAGCCGCACAACAGCAGCATTGTGGGCGCAGCTCTCGAACTGCTGCGGGATGGTGGATTGCCATTCGTATGCCTTTGAAAATCACCTTAGCATGCGAATGGAAGAAGTTTTTTGGACAACTTTGCAATGCATCTTGCGAGTGCTCTTGCAACGCTCCGTGGAAACTCTTGCGGGTCTCTTTGCGCTGCGAGATGCAAAGAACTGGGTGAACTCGTCAAGCAAGATCGGAAGATGTTTGCAGAGCTGGCACACTTTCTCTCTCGGCGAGAAGTCATGGAGAAGCTTTAGGCTAGGATGCAGACGACGAGAGAGGCAGAAGACGGAGGTACGGGGCTGTCCGTAGCGAAGTGCCGCTGGCCGGCGTCTTTCGCCCGAAGCAGCGCTCCGGAGCGCACCGCCACCGGCACAAGCAGCAGTGCGCGAAGTAGCGGCTCTTTCGCTTTCGCTAGACGGAGAGCCGGCAGCTTGCAGGAGGTGAAGAAGCAAGCCGCACAACAGCAGCCTTGTGTGCGCAGCTCTCGAACTGCTGCGGGATGGTGGTTTGCCATTCGTATGCCTATGAAAATCACGTTAGCATGCGAATGGAAGAAGTTTTTTGGCAACTTTGCAATGCATCTTGCTAGTGCTCCTGCAACGCTCCGTGGAAACTCTTGCGGGTCTCTTTGCTCTGCGAGATGCAAAGAACTGGGTGAACTCGTCAAACAAGATCGGAAGATGTTTGCAGTGCTGGCACACTTTCTCTCTCGGCGAGAAGTCATGGAGAAGCTTTTGGCTAGGATGCAGACGACGAGAGAGGCAGAAGACGGAGGTACGGAGCTGTCCGTAGCGAAGTGCCGCTGGCCGGCGTCTTTCGCCCGAAGCAGCGCTCCGGAGCGCACCGCCACCGGCACAAGCAGCAGTGCGCGAAGTAGCGGCTCTTTCGCTTTCGGTAGACGGAGAGCCGGCAGCTTGCAGGAGGTGAAGAAGCAAGCCGCACAACAGCAGCCTTGGGTGCGCAGCTCTCGAACTGCTGCGGGATGGTGGTTTGCCATTCGTATGCCTATGAAAATCACGTTAGCATGCGAATGGAAGAAGTTTTTTGGCAACTTTGCAATGCATCTTGCTAGTGCTCCTGCAACGCTCCGTGGAAACTCTTGCGGGTCTCTTTGCGCTGCGAGATGCAAAGAACTGGGTGAACTCGTCAAGCAAGATCGGAAGATGTTTGCAGAGCTGGCACACTTTCTCTCTCGGCGAGAAGTCAGGGAGAAGCTTTAGGCTAGGATGCAGACGACGAGAGAGGCAGAAGACGGAGGTACGGGGCTGTCCGGAGCGAAGTGCCGCTGGCCGGCGTCTTTCGCCCGAAGCAGCGCGCCGGAGCGCACCGCCACCGGCACAAGCAGCATTGCGCGAAGTAGCGGCTCTTTCGCTTTCGCTAGACGGAGAGCCGGCAGCTTGCAGGAGGTGAAGAAGCAAGCCGCACAACAGCAGCATTGTGGGCGCAGCTCTCGAACTGCTGCGGGATGGTGGATTGCCATTCGTATGCCTTTGAAAATCACCTTAGCATGCGAATGGAAGAAGTTTTTGGACAACTTTGCAATGCATCTTGCTAGTGCTCCTGCAACGCTCCGTGGAAACTCTTGCGGGTCTCTTTGCGCTGCGAGATGCAAAGAACTGGGTGAACTCGTCAAGCAAGATCGGAAGATGTTTGCAGTGCTGGCACACTTTCTCTCTCGGCGAGAAGTCATGGAGAAGCTTTTGGCTAGGATGCAGACGACGAGAGAGGCAGAAGACGGAGGTACGGGGCTGTCCGGAGCGAAGTGCCGCTGGCCGGCGTCTTTCGCCCGAAGCAGCGCTCCGGAGCGCACCGCCACCGGCACAAGCAGCAGTGCGCGAAGTAGTGGCTCTTTCGCTTTCGCTAGACGGAGAGCCGGCAGCTTGCAGGAGGTGAAGAAGCAAGCCGCACAACAGCAGCATTGTGGGCGCAGCTCTCGAACTGCTGCGGGATGGTGGATTGCCACTCGTATGCCTTTGAAAATCACGTTAGCATGCGAATGGAAGAAGTTTTTGGACAACTTTGCAATGCATCTTGCTAGTGCTCCTGCAACACTCCGTGGAAACTCTTGCGGGTCTCTTTGAGCTGCGAGATGCAAAGAACTGGGTGAACTCGTCAAGCAAGATCGGAAGATGTTTGCAGTGCTGGCACACTTTCTCTCTCGGCGAGAAGTCATGGAGAAGCTTTTGGCTAGGATGCAGACGACGAGAGAGGCAGAAGACGGAGGTACGGGGCTATCCGTAGCGAAGTGCCGCTGGCCGGCGTCTTTCGCCCGAAGCAGCGCTCCGGAGCGCACCGCCACCGGCACAAGCAGCAGTGCGCGAAGTAGCGGCTCTTTCGCCTTCGGTAGACGGAGAGCCGGCAGCTTGCAGGAGGTGAAGAAGCAAGCCGCACAACAGCAGCCTTGTGTGCGCAGCTCTCGAACTGCTGCGGGATGGTGGTTTGCCATTCGTATGCCTATGAAAATCACGTTAGCATGCGAATGGAAGAAGTTTTTTGGCAACTTTGCAATGCATCTTGCTAGTGCTCCTGCAACGCTCCGTGGAAACTCTTGCGGGTCTCTTTGCTCTGCGAGATGCAAAGAACTGGGTGAACTCGTCAAACAAGATCGGAAGATGTTTGCAGTGCTGGCACACTTTCTCTCTCGGCGAGAAGTCATGGAGAAGCTTTTGGCTAGGATGCAGACGACGAGAGAGGCAGAAGACGGAGGTACGGGGCTGTCCGTAGCGAAGTGCCGCTGGCCGGCGTCTTTCGCCCGAAGCAGCGCTCCGGAGCGCACCGCCACCGGCACAAGCAGCAGTGCGCGAAGTAGCGGCTCTTTCGCTTTCGGTAGACGGAGAGCCGGCAGCTTGCAGGAGGTGAAGAAGCAAGCCGCACAACAGCAGCATTGTGGGCGCAGCTCTCGAACTGCTGCGGGATGGTGGTTTGCCATTCGTATGCCTATGAAAATCACGTTAGCATGCGAATGGAAGAAGTTTTTTGGCAACTTTGCAATGCATCTTGCTAGTGCTCCTGCAACGCTCTGTGGAAACTCTTGCGGGTCTCTTTGCGCTGCGAGATGCAAAGAACTGGGTGAACTCGTCAAGCAAGATCGGAAGATGTTTGCAGAGCTGGCACACTTTCTCTCTCGGCGAGAAGTCAGGGAGAAGCTTTAGGCTAGGATGCAGACGACGAGAGAGGCAGAAGACGGAGGTACGGGGCTGTCCGTAGCGAAGTGCCGCTGGCCGGCGTCTTTCGCCCGAAGCAGCGCGCCGGAGCGCACCGCCACCGGCACAAGCAGCAGTGCGCGAAGTAGCGGCTCTTTCGCTTTCGCTAGACGGAGAGCCGGCAGCTTGCAGGAGGTGAAGAAGCAAGCCGCACAACAGCAGCATTGTGGGCGCAGCTCTCGAACTGCTGCGGGATGGTGGATTGCCATTCATATGCCTTTGAAAATCACCTTAGCATGCGAATGGAAGAAGTTTTTGGACAACTTTGCAATGCATCTTGCTAGTGCTCCTGCAACGCTCCGTGGAAACTCTTGCGGGTCTCTTTGAGCTGCGAGATGCAAAGAACTGGGTGAACTCGTCAAGCAAGATCGGAAGATGTTTGCAGTGCTGGCACACTTTCTCTCTCGGCGAGAAGTCATGGAGAAGCTTTTGGCTAGGATGCAGACGACGAGAGAGGCAGAAGACGGAGGTACGGGGCTGTCCGGAGCGAAGTGCCGCTGGCCGGCGTCTTTCGCTCGAAGCAGCGCTCCGGAGCGCACCGCCACCGGCACAAGCAGCAGTGCGCGAAGTAGTGGCTCTTTCGCTTTCGCTAGACGGAGAGCCGGCAGCTTGCAGGAGGTGAAGAAGCAAGCCGCACAACAGCAGCATTGTGGGCGCAGCTCTCGAACTGCTGCGGGATGGTGGATTGCCACTCGTATGCCTTTGAAAATCACGTTAGCATGCGAATGGAAGAAGTTTTTGGACAACTTTGCAATGCATCTTGCTAGTGCTCCTGCAACACTCCGTGGAAACTCTTGCGGGTCTCTTTGAGCTGCGAGATGCAAAGAACTGGGTGAACTCGTCAAGCAAGATCGGAAGATGTTTGCAGTGCTGGCACACTTTCTCTCTCGGCGAGAAGTCATGGAGAAGCTTTTGGCTAGGATGCAGACGACGAGAGAGGCAGAAGACGGAGGTACGGGGCTATCCGTAGCGAAGTGCCGCTGGCCGGCGTCTTTCGCCCGAAGCAGCGCTCCGGAGCGCACCGCCACCGGCACAAGCAGCAGTGCGCGAAGTAGCGGCTCTTTCGCCTTCGGTAGACGGAGAGCCGGCAGCTTGCAGGAGGTGAAGAAGCAAGCCGCACAACAGCAGCCTTGTGTGCGCAGCTCTCGAACTGCTGCGGGATGGTGGTTTGCCATTCGTATGCCTATGAAAATCACGTTAGCATGCGAATGGAAGAAGTTTTTTGGCAACTTTGCAATGCATCTTGCTAGTGCTCCTGCAACGCTCCGTGGAAACTCTTGCGGGTCTCTTTGCTCTGCGAGATGCAAAGAACTGGGTGAACTCGTCAAACAAGATCGGAAGATGTTTGCAGTGCTGGCACACTTTCTCTCTCGGCGAGAAGTCATGGAGAAGCTTTTGGCTAGGATGCAGACGACGAGAGAGGCAGAAGACGGAGGTACGGGGCTGTCCGTAGCGAAGTGCCGCTGGCCGGCGTCTTTCGCCCGAAGCAGCGCTCCGGAGCGCACCGCCACCGGCACAAGCAGCAGTGCGCGAAGTAGCGGCTCTTTCGCTTTCGGTAGACGGAGAGCCGGCAGCTTGCAGGAGGTGAAGAAGCAAGCCGCACAACAGCAGCATTGTGGGCGCAGCTCTCTTACTGCTGCGGGATGGTGGTTTGCCATTCGTATGCCTATGAAAATCACGTTAGCATGCGAATGGAAGAAGTTTTTTGGCAACTTTGCAATGCATCTTGCTAGTGCTCCTGCAACGCTCTGTGGAAACTCTTGCGGGTCTCTTTGCGCTGCGAGATGCAAAGAACTGGGTGAACTCGTCAAGCAAGATCGGAAGATGTTTGCAGAGCTGGCACACTTTCTCTCTCGGCGAGAAGTCAGGGAGAAGCTTTAGGCTAGGATGCAGACGACGAGAGAGGCAGAAGACGGAGGTACGGGGCTGTCCGGAGCGAAGTGCCGCTGGCCGGCGTCTTTCGCCCGAAGCAGCGCGCCGGAGCGCACCGCCACCGGCACAAGCAGCAGTGCGCGAAGTAGCGGCTCTTTCGCTTTCGCTAGACGGAGAGCCGGCAGCTTGCAGGAGGTGAAGAAGCAAGCCGCACAACAGCAGCATTGTGGGCGCAGCTCTCGAACTGCTGCGGGATGGTGGATTGCCATTCATATGCCTTTGAAAATCACGTTAGCATGCGAATGGAAGAAGTTTTTGGACAACTTTGCAATGCATCTTGCTAGTGCTCCTGCAACGCTCCGTGGAAACTCTTGCGGGTCTCTTTGAGCTGCGAGATGCAAAGAACTGGGTGAACTCGTCAAGCAAGATCGGAAGATGTTTGCAGTGCTGGCACACTTTCTCTCTCGGCGAGAAGTCATGGAGAAGCTTTTGGCTAGGATGCAGACGACGAGAGAGGCAGAAGACGGAGGTACGGGGCTGTCCGGAGCGAAGTGCCGCTGGCCGGCGTCTTTCGCCCGAAGCAGCGCTCCGGAGCGCACCGCCACCGGCACAAGCAGCAGTGCGCGAAGTAGCGGCTCTTTCGCTTTCGCTAGACGGAGAGCCGGCAGCTTGCAGGAGGTGAAGAAGCAAGCCGCACAACAGCAGCATTGTGGGCGCAGCTCTCGAACTGCTGCGGGATGGTGGATTGCCACTCGTATGCCTATGAAAATCACGTTAGCATGCGAATGAAAGAAGTTTTTTGGACAACTTTGCAATGCATCTTGCGAGTGCTCTTGCAACGCTCCGTGGAAACTCTTGCGGGCCTCTTTGCGCTGCGAGATGCAAAGAACTGGGTGAACTCGTCAAGCAAGATCGGAAGATGTTTGCAGAGCTGGCACACTTTCTCTCTCGGCGAGAAGTCATGGAGAAGCTTTAGGCTAGGATGCAGACGACGAGAGAGGCAGAAGACGGAGGTACGGGGCTGTCCGGAGCGAAGTGCCGCTGGCCGGCGTCTTTCGCCCGAAGCAGCGCTCCGGAGCGCACCGCCACCGGCACAAGCAGCAGTGCGCGAAGTAGCGGCTCTTTCGCTTTCGCTAGACGGAGAGCCGGCAGCTTGCAGGAGGTGAAGAAGCAAGCCGCACAACACCAGCCCACTGCGGCTAGCTGGTTGCTAGATTTCCACGAATTTCAAGTTGCCACCAAGGGACAGTCTGCCACCAGTGCCAAGTCCGGCTGCTTGCAGAGTGCCTAAAGAGCTCTGCCAACTGAGACCAGGAACATGGGCTGGTGAGTTTTGTATTCCGGGGCAGAAGCTGTGTCAGTATCAGGTAGGCCCTCAGTCCTTAGGGGCCGTCTGACTGCTGGATTTCCGCCAATATCAAGATGCCGCCCAGGGGCAAGCTGCCACCTGTGCCAACTCGGGCTGCTTTAAGAGTGCCCACAGAGCTCTGCAAACTGAGACCCGGAACGTGGGGTGGTGGGTTTTTTTTTCCTGGGCAGAAGCCTTTGTCAGTACCAGGTAGGCTCTCAGTCCTTAGGGGCCGTCGGACTGCCGGATTTCGACGAATATCAAGATGCCGCCCAGGGACAAGCTGCCACCTGTGGCAACTCACGCTGATTTTAGAGTACCCATGGAGCTCTGCAAACTGAGACCATGAACATGTGTTGGCGAATTTTGTTTACCTGGGCAGAAGCCTTTGTCTGTTCCAGGTAGGCCCACGGCCCTTAGGGGCCGTCTGCCTGCTGGATTTCTGCCAATACCAAGATGCCGCCCAGGGACAAGCTGCCACCTGTGCTAACTCGGTCTGCTTTGAGAGTGCCCATGGAGCTCTGCAAACTGAGATGTGGAACGTGGGGTGGTGGGTTTTGTTTCCCTGGGCAGAAGCCTTTGTCAGTACCAGGTAGGCCTTCGCCCTTCGGGGCCAGTCTGCCTGCTGGATTTCCACGAATATCAAGATGCGTCTGCCTGCTGGGTTTTTGCGAATCTGAAGATGCTGCCCAGGGACAAGCTGCCACTTGTGCCAACTCGCGCTGCCTTGAGAGTGCCCATGGAGCTCTGCAAACTGAGACCATTAACGTGGGTTGGTCTGTTTTGTTTCCCTGGGCAGAAGCATTTGTCAGTACCAGGTAGGCCCTTGGCACTTATGGGCCGGCTGCCGGCTGGATTTCCGCCAATATCAAGATGCCGCCCAGGGGCAAGCTGCCACCTGTGCCAACTCGGGCTGCTTTAAGAGTGCCCACAGAGCTCTGCAAACTGAGACCCGGAACGTGGGGTGGTGGGTTTTTTTTTCCTGGGCAGAAGCCTTTGTCAGTACCAGGTAGGCTCTCAGTCCTTAGTGGCCGTCGGACTGCCGGATTTCGACGAATATCAAGATGCCGCCCAGGGACAAGCTGCCACCTGTGGCAACTCACGCTGATTTTAGAGTACCCATGGAGCTCTGCAAACTGAGACCATGAACGTGTGTTGGCGAATTTTGTTTACCTGGGCAGAAGCCTTTGTCTGTTCCAGGTAGGCCCACGGCCCTTAGGGGCCGTCTGCCTGCTGGATTTCCGCCAATACCAAGATGCCGCCCAGGGACAAGCTGCCACCTGTGCTAACTCGGTCTGCTTTGAGAGTGCCCATGGAGCTCTGCAAACTGAGATGTGGAACGTGGGGTGGTGGGTTTTGTTTCCCTGGGCAGAAGCCTTTGTCAGTACCAGGAGGGCCCTTGTTCCTCAGGGGCAGGCTGGCGGCTCAATTTCCACGAATATCAAGATGCTGCCCAGGGACAAGCTGCCACTTGTGCCAACTCGCGCTGCTTTGAGGGTGCCCACGGAGCTCTGCAAACTGAGACCAGGAACGTAGGATTGTGGGTTTTGTTTTCCCGGGCAGAAGCCTCTCTCAGTGCCAGGTAGGCCCTTGTTCCTTAGGGGCAGGCTGGCAGGAAGATTTCCACGAATATCAAGATGCTGCCCAGGGACTAGCTGCCACCTGTGCCAACTCGGGCTGCTTTGAGTGTGCCCATGGAGCTCTGCAAACTGAGACCATGAACCAGGGGTGCTGAGTTTTGTTTCCCTGGGCAGAAGCATTTGCAGTGCCAGGTAGGCCCTTGGTCTTTAAGGGCAGGCAGCCTGCTGGATTTCCATGAATATCAAGATGCTGCCAAAGGACAAGCTGCCACCTGTGCCAACTCGCGCTGCTTTGAGAGTGCCCTTGGAGCTCTGCAAAGTGAGACCAGGAACGTGCGTTGGTGAGTTTTGTTTCCCCGGGCAGAAGCATTTGCCAGTACCAGGTAGGCCCTCGGAATTTCAGGGCCGACTGCCTGCTGGATTTCCACGAATATCAAGATGCTGCCCAGGGACAAGCTGCCACCTGTGCCAACTCGGGCTGCTTTGAGGGTGCCCATGGAGCTCTGCAAACTGAGACCAGAAACGTGGGGTGCTGGGTTTTGTTTCCCCTGGCAGAAGCCTTTGTCAGTACCAGGTCGGCCCTTGGCCCTTGGGGGCCGGCTGCCTGCAGGATTTCCACAAATATCAAGATGCCGCCCAGGGACAAGCTGCCACCTGTGCCAACTTGGGCTGCTTTGAGAGTGCCCATGGAGCTCTGCAAACTGAGATGTGGAACATGGGCTGGTGGGTTTTCTTTCCCCGGGCAGAAGCCTTTGTCAGTACCAGGAGAGTCCTTGTTCCTCAGGGGCAGGCTGCCGGCTGGATTTCCACGAATATCAAGATGCTGCCCAGGGACCAGCTGCCACTTGGGCCAACTCGTGCTGCTATGAGGGTGCCCACGGAGCTCTGCAAACTGAGACCAGGAACGTAGGACTGTGGGTTTTGTTTTCCCGGGCAGAAGCCTCTCTCAGTACCAGGTATGCCCTTGTTCCTTAGGTGCAGGCTGGCAGCAAGCTTTCCACGAATATCAAGATGCTGCCCAGGGATATTCTGCCACCTGTGCCAACTCGGGCTGCTTTGAGAGTGCCCACGGAGCTCTGCAAACTGAGATGTGGAACGTGGGGTGGTGGATTTTGTTTCCCTGGGCAGAAGCCTTTGTCAGTACCAGGAAGGCCCTTGTTCCTCAGGGGCAGGCTGCCGGCTGGATTTCCACGAATATCAAGATGCTGCCCAGGGACAAGCTGCCACCTGTGCCAACTCACGCTGCTTTGAGAGTGCCCATGGTGCTCTGCAAACTGAGACCAGAAACGTGGGGTGCTGGGTTTTGTTTTCCAGGGCAGAAGCCTTTGTCAGTACCAAGTAGGCCCTTGTTCCTTAGGGACAGCCTGGAAGCAAGATTTCCCCGAATATCAAAATGCTGCCCAGGGATATTCTGCCACCTGTGCCAACTCGGGCTGCTTTGAGAGTGCCCACGGAGTTCTTCAAACTGAGACCAGGAACGTGGGTTTGTCGGTGTTGTTTTCCCGGGCAGAAACATTTGCAGGACCAGGTAGGCCCTCGGCCCTTTGGGGGAGGCTGGCACCAGGATTTCCACGAAAATCAAGTTTCCGCCCAGGGACAAGCTGCCACCTTTGCCAACTCAGGCTGCTTTGAGAGTGCCCACGGAGCTCTGCAAACTGTGACCAGGACCGTGGGGTGCTGAGTTTTGTTTTCCCGGGCAGAAGTATTTGTCAGTACTAGGTAGGCCCACGGTCTTTCAGGGCCGTCAGCCTGCTGAATTTCCACGAATATCAGGATGCTGCCCACGGAGGAGCTGCCACCTGTGCCAACTCGGGCTGCTTTGAGAGTGCCCATGGTGCTCTGCAAACTGAGACCAGAAACGTGGGGTGGTGGATTTTGTTTCCCTGGGCAGAAGCCTTTGTCAGTACCAGGAAGGCCCTTGTTCCTCAGGGGCAGGCTGCCGGCTGGATTTCCACGAATATCAATATGCTGCCCAGGGACAAGCTGCCACTTGTGCCAACTCGCGCTGCTTTGAGGGTGCCCACGGAGCTCTTCCAGAGAAAGTATGTGGGGTTATGGGTTTTGTTTTCCCGGGCAGAAGCCTTTGTCAGTACGAAGTAGGCCCTCAGCCTGCTGGATTTCCACGAATATCAAGATGCCACCCAGGGACAAGCTGCCACCTGTGCCAACTCGGGCTGCAGAGTGCCCATGGAGCTCTGCAAAGTTAGACCCCGGGCAGAAGCATTTGCAGTACCAGGCAGGCTCTCGGAACTTCAGGGCCGTCTGCCTGCTGGATTTCCACGAATATCAAGATGCTGCCCAGGGACAAGCTGCCACTTGGGCCAACTCGCGCTGCTTTGGGGGTGCCCAAATCAGGTAGGCCCTTGTTCCTTAGGGGCAGGCTGCCTGCTGAATTTCCACGAATATCAAGATGCTGCCCAGGGACCAGCTGCCACTTGGGCCAACTCGCGCTGCTATGAGGGTGCCCACGGAGCTCTGCAAACTGAGACCAGGAACGTAGGACTGTGGGTTTTTTTTTCCCGGGCAGAAGCCTTTCAGTACCAGTATGCCCTTGTTCCTTAGGTGCAGGCTGGCAGCAAGCTTTCCACGAATATCAAGATGCTGCCCAGTATTCTGCCAGTGCCAACTCGGGCTGCTTTGAGAGTGCCCACGGAGCTCTGCAAACTGAGACCATGAACCTGGGGTGCTGAGTTTTGTTTCTCCGGGCAGAAGCATTTGCAGTGCCAGGGGCAAGGGCAGGCAGCTGCTGGATTTCCACGAATATCAAGATGCTGCCCAGGGACAAGCTGCCACCTGTGCCAACTCACGCTGCTTTGAGAGTGCCCATGGTGCTCTGCAAACTGAGACCAGAAACGTGGGGTGCTGAGTTTTGTTTTCCAGGGCAGAAGCCTTTGTCAGTACCAGGTAGGCCCTTGTTCCTTAGGGGCAGCTGCCAGCAAGATTTCCACGAATATCAAAATGCTGCCCAGGGACAAGCTGCCACTTGTGCCAACTCGGGCTGCTTTGAGAGTGCCCACGGAGCTCTTCAAACTGAGACCAGGAACGTATTTGTCGGTGTTGTTTTCCCGGGCAGAAACATTTGCAGGACCAGGTAGGCCCTCGGCCCTTTGTGGCACCAGGATTTCCACGAAAATCAAGGCCCAGGGACAAGCTGCCACCTTTGCCAACTCACGCTGCTTTGAGAGTGCCCACGGAGCTCTGCAAACTGTGACAGCCGTGGGGTGCTGAGTTTTGTTTTCCCGGCAGAAGTATTTGTCAGTACTAGGTAGGCCTCTTTCAGGGCTCAGCCTGCTGAATTTCCACGAATATCAAGATGCTGCCCACGGAGGAGCTGCCACCTGTGCCAACTCGGGCTGCTTTGAGAGTGCCCATGGTGCTCTGCAAACTGAGACCAGAAACGTGGGGTGCTGAGTTTTGTTTTCCAGGGCAGAAGCCTTTGTCAGTACCAGGAGGGCTCCTTGTTCTTATGGGCAGTCTGCCTGCAGGATTTCCACGAATATCAAGATGCTGCCCAGGGACAAGCTGCCACCTGTGCCAACTTGGGCTGCTTTGAGGGTGCCCATGGAGCTCTGCAAACTGAGACCATAAAGTAGGGTGCTGGGTTTTGTTTTCTCAGGGCAGAAGCCTTTGTCAGTACCAAGTAGGCCCTTGTTCCTTAGGGGCAGCCTGGAAGCAAGATTTCCCGAATATCAAAATGCTGCCCAGGGATATTCTGCCACCTGTGCCAACTCGGGCTGCTTTGAGAGTGCCCACGGAGTTCTTCAAACTGAGACCAGGAACGTGGGTTTGTCGGTGTTGTTTTCCCGGGCAGAAACATTTGCAGGACCAGGTAGGCCCTCGGCCCTTAGGGGCAGGCTGGCAGCAAGATTTCCACGAATATCAAGATGCCGCCCAGGGACAAGCTGCCACCTGTGCCAACTCACGCTGCTTTGAGAGTGCCCACGGAGCTCTGCAAACTGAGACCAAAGACCTGGGGTGCTGAGTTTTGTTTTCCCGGGCAGAAGTATTTGTCAGTACCAGGTAGGCCCTCGGTCCTTAGGGCAGTCAGCCTGCTGGATTTCCACGAATATCAGATGCTGCCCAGGAGGAAGCTGCCACCTGTGCCAACTCGGGCTGCTTTGAGAGTGCCCATGGTGCTCTACAAACTGAGACCAGAAGCGTGGGATGCTGGGTTTTTTTTTTTCCTCGGCAGAAGCCTTTGTCAGTACCAGGTAGGGTCCTTGTTCCTTATGGCAGTCTGCCTGCTGGATTTCCACGAATATCAAGATGCTGCCCAGGGACAAGCTGCCACCTGTGCCAACTCGGGCTGCTTTGAGAGTGCCCATGGAGTTCTGCAATCTGAGACCAGGCACGTGGGGTGGTAAGCTTTGTTTACCCGGCAGAAGCCTTTGTCAGTACCAGGTAGGCCTTCGCCCTTCGGGTCCAGCTGCAGGCTGGGTTTTTGCGAATCTGAAGATGCTGCCCAGGGACAAGCTGCCACCTGTGCCAACTCGGGCTGCCTTGAGAGTGCCCATGGAGCTCTTCAAACCGTGGCCTGGAACGTCGGGTAATGTGTCTTGTTTTGCTGGGTAGAAGACTATCTCTGTACTAGGTCGGCCCTCCACCCTTAGCGGCCGGCTCCCCGCTGGATTTGCCCGAATATCACGGTGCCGTCCCGGGTCAAGCTGCCACCTGTGCCAACTCGGGCTGGTTTGAGAGTGCCCATGGAGCTCTACAAACTGAGACCAGCAACGTGGGATGGTGAGCTTTGTTTTTCTGGGAAGAAGCCTTTGTCAGTACCAGGTAGGCCCTCGGCCCTAAGGGGCCTGTTGCCTCCTGGATATCCACAAATATCAAGATGCCTCTCAGGGACAAGCTGCCACCTGTGCTAGCTCTGGCTGCTTTGAGAGTGCCCACGGAACTCTGCAAACTGAGACTAAGACCTTGGGGTGGTGGGTTTTTTTCTCCTTGGGCAGTATAATGCACAATACCTAGGTGTCCCTAAGCACGTTGATGCTTGGTGCCTGCTCGATTTCTGTATTAATCAGGATGCCATCCAATTAAAGGCTGATAGCTGTGCCAACGTTGGGTGCTTGCACAGTGCCCACAGAGCTCTGCAAACTGAGACCTAGACGGTGAGGTGTTGAGGTTTTTTTCCTGGGCTGTTGCCCGCACAGTACTTTTGTGGCCATTTGGGGCCTGAGACCAGGAAGGTGAGGTGGTGAGTTTGGTTTCCCTGGGAAAAAGCTCACCACATTTTTTGGATGGGCCTTGCGTGCAGGCCCCGGTTGGCTGCTGTAATGCCGCATTGATCAAGATCTAGCTCACGTACAACCTGCCACCTGTGCCACCTCAGGCTGCTCTCACAGTGCCTGTGGATACAACGCTCTGTTTGACTCTTAGAGGTCTAATTACAAGCTGTGTTTGATAAATTATGAGTGTGGTAAATGAATGTGTTCTAGGAGTGTGAGATCCTTGAAATAGTATAATTTTTGATTTTCTTATGGTTGGAAGATCGTTTTACAAGCATAATGGGAATACTCCTTTTTTTAGGTACTTTTTCTTCTAGAAAGTATACCATAAGTGTTTTCTAATATTAAATGACAGAGCAGCCCGTTGATCCTTTACTGGAAATTTTTCCTATTTTTCAAAAATAACAGAAAAAAGCTCTTGCAAAAATAAGGGGAAAAAATTGCTTTAAAAAGTATTTCATTACAGCTTTTAAAGGCAATTAAAGTGCACCCATTGCTGATGGGAAGCCGATAACTGGTTAAACATGTATTCACTTGTTATGTCTCTCTAAAGAAATAGTCTAACATCAAGCAATTAATCCCTTCCATCATAGTTTTAACCTCTTTCCTAGTTTAAATGTCAATGAAAAACATCATGAAGAACTCCATCTGTATCTCTCCGATTCATCTTACATACAAAGCAACTATTTTTCCACCGGTTTGCTTGATGGTCTGCTTACTGCATTCAGCATTTTTTGGCATGCTTTTTTGCTTCTTTCTGCTGTCAATACTGGCCAATACATGCCATCTGCCAATGGTAGGATTTCTCTCACCTAAGCATATGGATTGAATCTTTAAGATCACTTTCGATAAAATGGATAAAAAAGGAGTTGTTTGATTCCACCTAACATTGAGTCTCTTGGTAAAGGTCACCTGGAGAAAAGTTTTTGCTTCTAGAATTCAACTCATGGATTGAAATATTTGAGAAGACTGATAGGCACTGGAGCATGGAGACACCTTCAGCCTCTGTGGATCTAAAGCCCAGATTAAAATGATCAATTCTCTCAACTTGATGGACTCTACTGAGCAGAATTCTGACTAGAATCTCTTTCACACATAGAACACCCTGTTCAAGACACATGGTAAGATGAAGCTCACCTCCGGTTCCCTGCAGGTATTTGTATTTCTAATGAGTCTTTGGGATGCCTAGGTGATTTTCAGATGTCTAAAGATGAGACAAAGCCCACGACTTTCTCAAGACCTGGAACCATCTCCCTAGAAGCTGCAAAACACACAATGCCTCACTTGTGTCAAATTTGCCAAAGCAAGGACTAGAGCAAGAACTGGATGCAAAATACTTACACAGAGATGATAGTTTTTAAGATATTCATCAGATATTCTTCACATGGGAAGAGTCTTTGAACTCTTCCGTGATAGAACCCCAAAACTAAATGTTTTTTTTTTCATTGAGCACTCTTCTTGATGCAATTCTTCAACTTGGCATGGCTTAATTCAATAGCATCCAAGTCAGAGAAAAATTGATAAAGGCAGATAGGAAAGAAAATTAGAAATTCGTTACTCAGAGTGTGAGTAGCAAGACAGGGAGCCATTCAAAAGAATAAGGAAACAAAACAGGAGCAGTGAAAATGAGACACATCCTGCATCTTTCCGGCGGGGAAGATGGATTATTTAATTAGTGACAAAATTAGAAGAGCCTGAACATTTGCTGTCCCACAACAGGAACAGAAAAACCATTGGGCACGCACATAATAGCCAAAGAAACATAACAAAGAGAAGGAAATACAGAGAATAGGAAAAAGAAGTAAGACGCTTTTTTCAATCATTGAAATTCAGGTGGTGTATCATTCTAATACACTTTTTTATACAGTAAAAGAGTAGTTATATACAGTCGGGTAAATTGCAGCTATGTATCATTTTTAGACAGGAAATGTTTTCCAAGAAACATGTACCAGATTATATATACAAGTTCCTGACTGCCAAAGAAGAAAGTACAAAACAGCAAACACTTGGGTAAAGTCCCAGGAACCAGAGATCAAGATCTACACCGAAAAAAGGAGAGCGGTGAGTTTTTCAAGAAGCAAAAGCGAATGCAGCTGACTGTGCTTGTGGATGAAAAGCTGTGGGATTTTTTGCAATTCCATTAAGAGCGCACAAAAGCGCGGTGCTCGGCTGCCTCATGCTTCGCATGCTGCGAGATGCACAGAAATTAAGATGAGCAAGGTTCTTCAGCTTTGCCCTTTTTCAGCAGCTGCGCCACACCGATGGACTGGAATATCTCTCGAGATGTTTTCCTTTCTCAAGAATGTATTGTTGCTGTGTCTTGACCGCACAAGGATAAGTATGAAGAGATCATAGCCATCTCGAAATAAATTCGCCGCTTTATTAAAAAGATAAATGCTTCAACAATGCGCAGCCACGACAAAAATCAGGGCCAAGACTGGGAGACGTTTGCTGTGCTGGCACCCAATTTCTGTCGGCGAAAAGTCATGGAGAAGCTTTTGGCTTGGATGCAGACGACGAGAGAGGCAGAAGACGGAGGTACGGGGCTGTCCGGAGCGAAGTGCCGCTGGCCGGCGTCTTTCGCCCGAAGCAGCGCGCCGGAGCGCACCGCCACCGGCACAAGCAGCAGTGCGCGAAGTAGCGGCTCTTTCGCTTTCGCTAGACGGAGAGCCGGCAGCTTGCAGGAGGTGAAGAAGCAAGCCGCACAACAGCAGCATTGTGGGCGCAGCTGTCGAACTGCTGCGGGATGGTGGATTGCCACTCGTATGCCTTTGAAAATCACGTTAGCATGCGAATGGAAGAAGTTTTTGGACAACTTTGCAATGCATCTTGCTAGTGCTCCTGCAACACTCCGTGGAAACTCTTGCGGGTCTCTTTGCGCTGCGAGATGCAAAGAACTGGGTGAACTCGTCAAGCAAGATCGGTAGATGTTTGCAGTGCTGGCACACTTTCTCTCTCGGCGAGAAGTCATGGAGAAGCTTTTGGCTAGGATGCAGACGACGAGAGAGGCAGAAGACGGAGGTACGGGGCCGTCGGGAGCGAAGTGCCGCTGGCCAGCGTCTTTCGCCCGAAGCAGCGCTCCGGAGCGCACCGCCACCGGCACAAGCAGCAGTACGCGAAGAAGCGGCTCTTTCGCTTTCGCTAGACGGAGAGCCGGCAGCTTGCAGGAGGTGAAGAAGCAAGCCGCACAACAGCAGCATTGTGGGCGCAGCTGTCGAACTGCTGCGGGATGGTGGATTGCCACTCGTATGCCTTTGAAAATCACGTTAGCATGCGAATGGAAGAAGTTTTTGGACAACTTTGCAATGCATCTTGCTAGTGCTCCTGCAACGCTCCGTGGAAACTCTTGCGGGTCTCTTTGAGCTGCGAGATGCAAAGAACTGGGTGAACTCGTCAAGCAAGATCGGAAGATGTTTGCAGTGCTGGCACACTTTCTCTCTCGGCGAGAAGTCATGGAGAAGCTTTAGGCTAGGATGCAGACGACGAGAGAGGCAGAAGACGGAGGTACGGGGCTGTCCGGAGCGAAGTGCCGCTGGCCGGCGTCTTTCGCCCGAAGCAGCGCTCCGGAGCGCACCGCCACCGGCACAAGCAGCAGTGCGCGAAGTAGCGGCTCTTTCGCTTTCGCTAGACGGAGAGCCGGCAGCTTGCAGGAGGTGAAGAAGCAAGCCGCACAACAGCAGCCTTGTGTACGCAGCTCTCGAACTGCTGCGGGATGGTGGATTGCCACTCGCATGCCTTTGAAAATCACGTTAGCATGCGAATGGAAGAAGTTTTTGGACAACTTTGCAATGCATCTTGCTAGTGCTCCTGCAACGCTCCGTGGAAACTCTTGCGGGTCTCTTTGCTCTGCGAGATGCAAAGAACTGGCTGAACGCGTCAAACAAGATCGGAAGATGTTTGCAGTGCTGGCACACTTTCTCTCTCGGCGAGAAGTCATGGAGAAGCTTTTGGCTAGGATGCAGACGACGAGAGAGGCAGAAGACGGAGGTACGGGGCTGTCCGGAGCAAAGTGCCGCTGGCCGGCGTCTTTCGCCCGAAGCAGCGCTCCGGAGCGCACCGCCACCGGCACAAGCAGCAGTGCGCGAAGAAGCGGCTCTTTCGCCTTCGGTAGACGGAGAGCCGGCAGCTTGCAGGAGGTGAAGAAGCAAGCCGCACAACAGCAGCATTGTGGGCGCAGCTGTCGAACTGCTGCGGGATGGTGGATTGCCACTCGCATGCCTATGAAAATCACGTTAGCATGCGAATGGAAGAAGTTTTTGGACAACTTTGCAATGCATCTTGCTAGTGCTCCTGCAACGCTCCGTGGAAACTCTTGCGGGTCTCTTTGAGCTGCGAGATGCAAAGAACTGGCTGAACGCGTCAAACAAGATCGGAAGATGTTTGCAGTGCTGGCACACTTTCTCTCTCGGCGAGAAGTCATGGAGAAGCTTTTGGCTAGGATGCAGACGACGAGAGAGGCAGAAGACGGAGGTACGGGGCTGTCCGGAGCGAAGTGCCGCTGGCCGGCGTCTTTCGCCTGAAGCAGCGCTCCGGAGCGCACCGCCACCGGCACAAGCAGCAGTGCGCGAAGTAGCGGCTCTTTCACTTTCGCTAGACGGAGAGCCGGCAGCTTGCAGGAGGTGAAGAAGCAAGCCGCACAACAGCAGCATTGTGGGCGCAGCTCTCTTACTGCTGCAGGATGGTGGATTGCCAATCGTATGCCTATGAAAATCACGTTAGCATGCGAATGGAAGAAGTTTTTGGACAACTTTGCAATGCATCTTGCTAGTGCTCCTGCAACGATTCGTGGAAACTCTTGCGGGTCTCTTTGCGCTGCGAGATGCAAAGAACTGGGTGAACTCGTCAAGCAAGATCGGAAGATGTTTGCAGTGCTGGCACACTTTCTCTCTCGGCGAGAAGTCATGGAGAAGCTTTTGGCTAGGATGCAGACGACGAGAGAGGCAGAAGACGGAGGTACGGGGCTGTCCGGAGCAAAGTGCCGCTGGCCGGCGTCTTTCGCCCGAAGCAGCGCGCCGGAGCGCACCGCCACCGGCACAAGCAGCAGTGCGCGAAGAAGCGGCTCTTTCGCTTTCGCTAGACGGAGAGCCGGCAGCTTGCAGGAGGTGAAGAAGCAAGCCGCACAACAGCAGGATTGTGGGCGCAGCTCTCTTACTGCTGCGGGATGGTGGATTGCCACTCGTATGCCTTTGAAAATCACGTTAGCATGCGAATGGAAGAAGTTTTTGGACAACTTTGCAATGCATCTTGCTAGTGCTCCTGCAACACTCCGTGGAAACTCTTGCGGGTCTCTTTGAGCTGTGAGATGCAAAGAACTGGGTGAACTCGTCAAGCAAGATCGGAAGATGTTTGCAGTGCTGGCACACTTTCTCTCTCGGCGAGAATTCATGGAGAAGCTTTTGGCTAGGATGCAGACGACGAGAGAGGCAGAAGCCGGAGGTACGGGGCTGTCCGGAGCAAAGTGCCGCTGGCCGGCGTCTTTCGCCCGAAGCAGCGCTCCGGAGCGCACCGCCACCGGCACAAGCAGCAGTGCGCGAAGTAGCGGCTCTTTCGCTTTCGCTAGACGGAGAGCCGGCAGCTTGCAGGAGGTGAAGAAGCAAGCCGCACAACAGCAGCATTGTGGGCGCAGCTGTCGAACTGCTGCGGGATGGTGGATTGCCACTCGTATGCCTTTGAAAATCACGTTAGCATGCGAATGGAAGAAGTTTTTGGACAACTTTGCAATGCATCTTGCTAGTGCTCCTGCAACACTCCGTGGAAACTCTTGCGGGTCTCTTTGCGCTGCGAGATGCAAAGAACTGGGTGAACTCGTCAAGCAAGATCGGTAGATGTTTGCAGTGCTGGCACACTTTCTCTCTCGGCGAGAAGTCATGGAGAAGCTTTTGGCTAGGATGCAGACGACGAGAGAGGCAGAAGACGGAGGTACGGGGCCGTCGGGAGCGAAGTGCCGCTGGCCAGCGTCTTTCGCCCGAAGCAGCGCTCCGGAGCGCACCGCCACCGGCACAAGCAGCAGTACGCGAAGAAGCGGCTCTTTCGCTTTCGCTAGACGGAGAGCCGGCAGCTTGCAGGAGGTGAAGAAGCAAGCCGCACAACAGCAGCATTGTGGGCGCAGCTGTCGAACTGCTGCGGGATGGTGGATTGCCACTCGTATGCCTTTGAAAATCACGTTAGCATGCGAATGGAAGAAGTTTTTGGACAACTTTGCAATGCATCTTGCTAGTGCTCCTGCAACGCTCCGTGGAAACTCTTGCGGGTCTCTTTGAGCTGCGAGATGCAAAGAACTGGGTGAACTCGTCAAGCAAGATCGGAAGATGTTTGCAGTGCTGGCACACTTTCTCTCTCGGCGAGAAGTCATGGAGAAGCTTTAGGCTAGGATGCAGACGACGAGAGAGGCAGAAGACGGAGGTACGGGGCTGTCCGGAGCGAAGTGCCGCTGGCCGGCGTCTTTCGCCCGAAGCAGCGCTCCGGAGCGCACCGCCACCGGCACAAGCAGCAGTGCGCGAAGAAGCGGCTCTTTCGCCTTCGGTAGACGGAGAGCCGGCAGCTTGCAGGAGGTGAAGAAGCAAGCCGCACAACAGCAGCATTGTGGGCGCAGCTGTCGAACTGCTGCGGGATGGTGGATTGCCACTCGCATGCCTATGAAAATCACGTTAGCATGCGAATGGAAGAAGTTTTTGGAGAACTTTGCAATGCATCTTGCTAGTGCTCCTGCAACGCTCCGTGGAAACTCTTGCGGGTCTCTTTGAGCTGCGAGATGCAAAGAACTGGCTGAACGCGTCAAACAAGATCGGAAGATGTTTGCAGTGCTGGCACACTTTCTCTCTCGGCGAGAAGTCATGGAGAAGCTTTTGGCTAGGATGCAGACGACGAGAGAGGCAGAAGACGGAGGTACGGGGCTGTCCGGAGCGAAGTGCCGCTGGCCGGCGTCTTTCGCCTGAAGCAGCGCTCCGGAGCGCACCGCCACCGGCACAAGCAGCAGTGCGCGAAGTAGCGGCTCTTTCACTTTCGCTAGACGGAGAGCCGGCAGCTTGCAGGAGGTGAAGAAGCAAGCCGCACAACAGCAGCATTGTGGGCGCAGCTCTCTTACTGCTGCAGGATGGTGGATTGCCAATCGTATGCCTTTGAAAATCACGTTAGCATGCGAATGGAAGAAGTTTTTGGACAACTTTGCAATGCATCTTGCTAGTGCTCCTGCAACGATTCGTGGAAACTCTTGCGGGTCTCTTTGCGCTGCGAGATGCAAAGAACTGGGTGAACTCGTCAAGCAAGATCGGAAGATGTTTGCAGTGCTGGCACACTTTCTCTCTCGGCGAGAAGTCATGGAGAAGCTTTTGGCTAGGATGCAGACGACGAGAGAGGCAGAAGACGGAGGTACGGGGCTGTCCGGAGCAAAGTGCCGCTGGCCGGCGTCTTTCGCCCGAAGCAGCGCTCCGGAGCGCACCGCCACCGGCACAAGCAGCAGTGCGCGAAGAAGCGGCTCTTTCGCTTTCGCTAGACGGAGAGCCGGCAGCTTGCAGGAGGTGAAGAAGCAAGCCGCACAACAGCAGGATTGTGGGCGCAGCTCTCTTACTGCTGCGGGATGGTGGATTGCCACTCGTATGCCTTTGAAAATCACGTTAGCATGCGAATGGAAGAAGTTTTTGGACAACTTTGCAATGCATCTTGCTAGTGCTCCTGCAACACTCCGTGGAAACTCTTGCGGGTCTCTTTGAGCTGTGAGATGCAAAGAACTGGGTGAACTCGTCAAGCAAGATCGGAAGATGTTTGCAGTGCTGGCACACTTTCTCTCTCGGCGAGAATTCATGGAGAAGCTTTTGGCTAGGATGCAGACGACGAGAGAGGCAGAAGCCGGAGGTACGGGGCTGTCCGGAGCAAAGTGCCGCTGGCCGGCGTCTTTCGCCCGAAGCAGCGCTCCGGAGCGCACCGCCACCGGCACAAGCAGCAGTGCGCGAAGTAGCGGCTCTTTCGCCTTCGGTAGACGGAGAGCCGGCAGCTTGCAGGAGGTGAAGAAGCAAGCCGCACAACAGCAGCATTGTGGGCGCAGCTGTCGAACTGCTGCGGGATGGTGGATTGCCACTCGTATGCCTTTGAAAATCACGTTAGCATGCGAATGGAAGAAGTTTTTGGACAACTTTGCAATGCATCTTGCTAGTGCTCCTGCAACGCTCCGTGGAAACTCTTGCGGGTCTCTTTGCGCTGCGAGATGCAAAGAACTGGGTGAACTCGTCAAGCAAGATCGGTAGATGTTTGCAGTGCTGGCACACTTTCTCTCTCGGCGAGAAGTCATGGAGAAGCTTTTGGCTAGGATGCAGACGACGAGAGAGGCAGAAGACGGAGGTACGGGGCCGTCGGGAGCGAAGTGCCGCTGGCCAGCGTCTTTCGCCCGAAGCAGCGCTCCGGAGCGCACCGCCACCGGCACAAGCAGCAGTGCGCGAAGAAGCGGCTCTTTCGCTTTCGCTAGACGGAGAGCCGGCAGCTTGCAGGAGGTGAAGAAGCAAGCCGCACAACAGCAGCATTGTGGGCGCAGCTGTCGAACTGCTGCGGGATGGTGGATTGCCACTCGTATGCCTTTGAAAATCACGTTAGCATGCGAATGGAAGAAGTTTTTGGACAACTTTGCAATGCATCTTGCTAGTGCTCCTGCAACACTCCGTGGAAACTCTTGCGGGTCTCTTTGAGCTGCGAGATGCAAAGAACTGGGTGAACTCGTCAAGCAAGATCGGAAGATGTTTGCAGTGCTGGCACACTTTCTCTCTCGGCGAGAAGTCATGGAGAAGCTTTAGGCTAGGATGCAGACGACGAGAGAGGCAGAAGACGGAGGTACGGGGCTGTCCGGAGCGAAGTGCCGCTGGCCGGCGTCTTTCGCCCGAAGCAGCGCTCCGGAGCGCACCGCCACCGGCACAAGCAGCAGTGCGCGAAGAAGCGGCTCTTTCGCCTTCGGTAGACGGAGAGCCGGCAGCTTGCAGGAGGTGAAGAAGCAAGCCGCACAACAGCAGCATTGTGGGCGCAGCTGTCGAACTGCTGCGGGATGGTGGATTGCCACTCGCATGCCTATGAAAATCACGTTAGCATGCGAATGGAAGAAGTTTTTGGAGAACTTTGCAATGCATCTTGCTAGTGCTCCTGCAACGCTCCGTGGAAACTCTTGCGGGTCTCTTTGAGCTGCGAGATGCAAAGAACTGGCTGAACGCGTCAAACAAGATCGGAAGATGTTTGCAGTGCTGGCACACTTTCTCTCTCGGCGAGAAGTCATGGAGAAGCTTTTGGCTAGGATGCAGACGACGAGAGAGGCAGAAGACGGAGGTACGGGGCTGTCCGGAGCGAAGTGCCGCTGGCCGGCGTCTTTCGCCTGAAGCAGCGCTCCGGAGCGCACCGCCACCGGCACAAGCAGCAGTGCGCGAAGTAGCGGCTCTTTCACTTTCGCTAGACGGAGAGCCGGCAGCTTGCAGGAGGTGAAGAAGCAAGCCGCACAACAGCAGCATTGTGGGCGCAGCTCTCTTACTGCTGCAGGATGGTGGATTGCCAATCGTATGCCTTTGAAAATCACGTTAGCATGCGAATGGAAGAAGTTTTTGGACAACTTTGCAATGCATCTTGCTAGTGCTCCTGCAACGATTCGTGGAAACTCTTGCGGGTCTCTTTGCGCTGCGAGATGCAAAGAACTGGGTGAACTCGTCAAGCAAGATCGGAAGATGTTTGCAGTGCTGGCACACTTTCTCTCTCGGCGAGAAGTCATGGAGAAGCTTTTGGCTAGGATGCAGACGACGAGAGAGGCAGAAGACGGAGGTACGGGGCTGTCCGGAGCAAAGTGCCGCTGGCCGGCGTCTTTCGCCCGAAGCAGCGCTCCGGAGCGCACCGCCACCGGCACAAGCAGCAGTGCGCGAAGAAGCGGCTCTTTCGCTTTCGCTAGACGGAGAGCCGGCAGCTTGCAGGAGGTGAAGAAGCAAGCCGCACAACAGCAGGATTGTGGGCGCAGCTCTCTTACTGCTGCGGGATGGTGGATTGCCACTCGTATGCCTTTGAAAATCACGTTAGCATGCGAATGGAAGAAGTTTTTGGACAACTTTGCAATGCATCTTGCTAGTGCTCCTGCAACACTCCGTGGAAACTCTTGCGGGTCTCTTTGAGCTGTGAGATGCAAAGAACTGGGTGAACTCGTCAAGCAAGATCGGAAGATGTTTGCAGTGCTGGCACACTTTCTCTCTCGGCGAGAATTCATGGAGAAGCTTTTGGCTAAGATGCAGACGACGAGAGAGGCAGAAGCCGGAGGTACGGGGCTGTCCGGAGCAAAGTGCCGCTGGCCGGCGTCTTTCGCCCGAAGCAGCGCTCCGGAGCGCACCGCCACCGGCACAAGCAGCAGTGCGCGAAGTAGCGGCTCTTTCGCCTTCGGTAGACGGAGAGCCGGCAGCTTGCAGGAGGTGAAGAAGCAAGCCGCACAACAGCAGCATTGTGGGCGCAGCTGTCGAACTGCTGCGGGATGGTGGATTGCCACTCGTATGCCTTTGAAAATCACGTTAGCATGCGAATTGAAGAAGTTTTTGGACAACTTTGCAATGCATCTTGCTAGTGCTCCTGCAACGCTCCGTGGAAACTCTTGCGGGTCTCTTTGCGCTGCGAGATGCAAAGAACTGGGTGAACTCGTCAAGCAAGATCGGTAGATGTTTGCAGTGCTGGCACACTTTCTCTCTCGGCGAGAAGTCATGGAGAAGCTTTTGGCTAGGATGCAGACGACGAGAGAGGCAGAAGACGGAGGTACGGGGCCGTCGGGAGCGAAGTGCCGCTGGCCAGCGTCTTTCGCCCGAAGCAGCGCTCCGGAGCGCACCGCCACCGGCACAAGCAGCAGTGCGCGAAGAAGCGGCTCTTTCGCTTTCGCTAGACGGAGAGCCGGCAGCTTGCAGGAGGTGAAGAAGCAAGCCGCACAACAGCAGCATTGTGGGCGCAGCTGTCGAACTGCTGCGGGATGGTGGATTGCCACTCGTATGCCTTTGAAAATCACGTTAGCATGCGAATGGAAGAAGTTTTTGGACAACTTTGCAATGCATCTTGCTAGTGCTCCTGCAACGCTCCGTGGAAACTCTTGCGGGTCTCTTTGAGCTGCGAGATGCAAAGAACTGGGTGAACTCGTCAAGCAAGATCGGAAGATGTTTGCAGTGCTGGCACACTTTCTCTCTCGGCGAGAAGTCATGGAGAAGCTTTTGGCTAGGATGCAGACGACGAGAGAGGCAGAAGACGGAGGTACGGGGCTGTCCGGAGCGAAGTGCCGCTGGCCGGCGTCTTTCGCCCGAAGCAGCGCTCCGGAGCGCACCGCCACCGGCACAAGCAGCAGTGCGCGAAGAAGCGGCTCTTTCGCTTTCGCTAGACGGAGAGCCGGCAGCTTGCAGGAGGTGAAGAAGCAAGCCGCACAACAGCAGCATTGTTGGCGCAGCTGTCGAACTGCTGCGGGATGGTGGAATGCCACTCGTATGCCTTTGAAAATCACGTTAGCATGCGAATGGAAGAAGTTTTTGGACAACTTTGCAATGCATCTTGCTAGTGCTCCTGCAACGCTCCGTGGAAACTCTTGCGGGTCTCTTTGAGCTGCGAGATGCAAAGAACTGGCTGAACGCGTCAAACAAGATCGGAAGATGTTTGCAGTGCTGGCACACTTTCTCTCTCGGCGAGAAGTCATGGAGAAGCTTTTGGCTAGGATGCAGACGACGAGAGAGGCAGAAGACGGAGGTACGGGGCTGTCCGGAGCGAAGTGCCGCTGGCCGGCGTCTTTCGCCCGAAGCAGCGCGCCGGAGCGCACCGCCACCGGCACAAGCAGCAGTGCGCGAAGTAGCGGCTCTTTCGCTTTCGCTAGACGGAGAGCCGGCAGCTTGCAGGAGGTGAAGAAGCAAGCCGCACAACAGCAGCATTGTGGGCGCAGCTCTCGAACTGCTGCGGGATGGTGGATTGCCACTCGTATGCCTATGAAAATCACGTTAGCATGCGAATGGAAGAAGTTTTTGGACAACTTTGCAATGCATCTTGCTAGTGCTCCTGCAACGCTCCGTGGAAACTCTTGCGGGTCTCTTTGCGCTGCGAGATGCAAAGAACTGGGTGAACTCGTCAAGCAAGATCGGTAGATGTTTGCAGTGCTGGCACACTTTCTCTCTCGGCGAGAAGTCATGGAGAAGCTTTTGGCTAGGATGCAGACGACGAGAGAGGCAGAAGACGGAGGTACGGGGCTGTCCGGAGCAAAGTGCCGCTGGCCGGCGTCTATCGCCCGAAGCAGCGCTCCGGAGCGCACCGCCACCGGCACAAGCAGCAGTGCGCGAAGAAGCGGCTCTTTCGCTTTCGCTAGACGGAGAGCCGGCAGCTTGCAGGAGGTGAAGAAGCAAGCCGCACAACAGCAGCATTGTGGGCGCAGCTCTCGAACTGCTGCGGGATGGTGGATTGCCACTCGTATGCCTTTGAAAATCACGTTAGCATGCGAATGGAAGAAGTTTTTGGACAACTTTGCAATGCATCTTGCTAGTGCTCCTGCAACACTCCGTGGAAACTCTTGCGGGTCTCTTTGAGATGTGAGATGCAAAGAACTGGGTGAACTCGTCAAGCAAGATCGGAAGATGTTTGCAGTGCTGGCACACTTTCTCTCTCGGCGAGAAGTCATGGAGAAGCTTTTGGCTAGGATGCAGACGACGAGAGAGGCAGAAGCCGGAGGTACGGGGCTGTCCGGAGCGAAGTGCCGCTGGCCGGCGTCTTTCGCCCGAAGCAGCGCTCCGGAGCGCACCGCCACCGGCACAAGCAGCAGTGCGCGAAGAAGCGGCTCTTTCGCCTTCGCTAGACGGAGAGCCGGCAGCTTGCAGGAGGTGAAGAAGCAAGCCGCACAACAGCAGCATTGTGGGCGCAGCTGTCGAACTGCTGCGGGATGGTGGATTGCCACTCGTATGCCTTTGAAAATCACGTTAGCATGCGAATGGAAGAAGTTTTTGGACAACTTTGCAATGCATCTTGCTAGTGCTCCTGCAAACGCTCCGTGGAAACTCTTGCGGGTCTCTTTGAGCTGCGAGATGCAAAGAACTGGGTGAACTCGTCAAGCAAGATCGGTAGATGTTTGCAGTGCTGGCACACTTTCTTTCTCGGCGAGAAGTCATGGAGAAGCTTTTGGCTAGGATGCAGACGACGAGAGAGGCAGAAGACGGAGGTACGGGGCTGTCCGGAGCGAAGTGCCGCTGGCCGGCGTCTTTCGCCCGAAGCAGCGCTCCGGAGCGCACCGCCACCGGCACAAGCAGCAGTGCGCGAAGAAGCGGCTCTTTCGCTTTCGCTAGACGGAGAGCCGGCAGCTTGCAGGAGGTGAAGAAGCAAGCCGCACAACAGCAGGATTGTGGGCGCAGCTCTCTTACTGCTGCGGGATGGTGGATTGCCACTCGTATGCCTTTGAAAATCACGTTAGCATGCGAATGGAAGAAGTTTTTGGAGAACTTTGCAATGCATCTTGCTAGTGCTCCTGCACCACTCCGTGGAAACTCTTGCGGGTCTCTTTGCTCTGCGAGATGCAAAGAACTGGTTGAACTCGTCAAGCAAGATCGGAAGATGTTTGCAGTGCTGGCACACTTTCTCTCTCGGCGAGAAGTCATGGAGAAGCTTTTGGCTAGGATGCAGACGACGAGAGAGGCAGAAGACGGAGGTACGGAGCTGTCCGGAGCGAAGTGCCGCTCGCGGGCGTCTATCGCCCGAAGCAGCGCTCCGGAGCGCACCGCCACCGGCACAAGCAGCAGTGCGCGAAGTAGCGGCTCTTTCGCCTTCGGTAGACGGAGAGCCGGCAGCTTGCAGGAGGTGAAGAAGCAAGCCGCACAACAGCAGCATTGTGTGCGCAGCTCTCCAACTGCTGCGGGATGGTGGATTGCTACTCGCATGCCTTTGAAAATCACGTTAGCATGCGAATGGAAGAAGTTTTTGGACAACTTTGCAATGCATCTTGCTAGTGCTCCTGCAACGCTCCGTGGAAACTCTTGCGGGTCTCTTTGCGCTGCGAGATGCAAAGAACTGGGTGAACACTTCAAGCAAGATCGGTAGATGTTTGCAGTGCTGGCACACTTTCTTTCTCGGCGAGAAGTCATGGAGAAGCTTTTGGCTAGGATGCAGACGACGAGAGAGGCAGAAGACGGAGGTACGGAGCTGTCTGGAGCGAAGTGCCGCTCGCGGGCGTCTTTCGCCCGAAGCAGCGCTCCGGAGCGCACCGCCACCGGCACAAGCAGCAGTGCGCGAAGTAGCGGCTCTTTCGCCTTCGGTAGACGGAGAGCCGGCAGCTTACAGGAGGTGAAGAAGCAAGCCGCACAACACCAGCCCACTGCCGCTAGCTGGTTGCTAGATTTCCACGAATTTCAAGTTGCCACCAAGGGACAGGCTGCCACGAGTGCCAAGTCAGGCTGCTTGCAGAGTGCCTAAAGAGCTCTGCCAACTGAGACCAGGAACGTGGGCTGGTGAGTTTTGTATTCCGGGGCAGAAGCTGTGTCAGTATCAGGTAGGCCCTCAGTCCTTAGGGGCCGTCTGCCTGCTGGATTTCCGCCAATATCAAGATGCCGCCCAGGGACAAGCTGCCACCTGTGCCAACTCAGGCTGCTTTGAGTGTGCCCACGGAGCTCTGCAAACTGAGACCAGGAACGTGGTGTGGTGAGCTTAGTTTACCTGGGCAGAAGCCTTTGTCAGTACCAGGTAGGCCTTCGCCCTTCGGGGCCAGCTGCCTGCTGGGTTTTTGCGAATCTGAAGATGCTGCCCAGGGACAAGCTGCCACCTGTGCCAACTCGCGCTGCCTTGAGAGTGCCCATGGAGCTCTGCAAACTGAGACCATTAACGTGGGTTGGTCTGTTTTGTTTCCCTGGGCAGAAGCATTTGTCTGTACCAGGTAGGCCCTTGGCACTTATGGGCCGGCTGCCGGCTGGATTTCCGCCAATATCAAGATGCCGCCCAGGGGCAAGCTGCCACCTGTGCCAACTCGGGCTGCTTTAAGAGTGCCCACAGAGCTCTGCAAACTGAGACCCGGAACGTGGGGTGGTGGGTTTTTTTTTCCTGGGCAGAAGCCTTTGTAGGTACCAGGTAGGCTCTCAGTCCTTAGGGGCCGTCGGCCTGCCGGATTTCGACGAATATCAAGATGCCGCCCAGGGACAAGCTGCCACCTGTGGCAACTCACGCTGATTTTAGAGTACTCATGGAGCTCTGCAAACTGAGACCATGAACGTGTGTTGGCGAATTTTGTTTACCTGGGCAGAAGCCTTTGTCTGTTCCAGGTAGGCCCACGGCCCTTAGGGGCCGTCGGCCTGCTGGATTTCCGCCAATAACAAGATGCCACCCAAGGACAAGCTGCCACCTGTGCTAACCCGGTCTGCTTTGAGAGTGCCCATGGAACTCTGCAAACTGAGACCAGGAACGTGGGGTGGTGGGTTTTCTTTCCCCGGGCAGAAGCCTTTGTCAGTACCAGGTAGGCCCTTGGCCCTTAGGGGCGGCTGCTCGCTGGATTTCCGCGAATATCAAGATGCTGCCCAAGGACAAACTGCCACCTGTGCCAACTCAGGCTGCTTTGAGAGTGCCCATGGAAATCTGCAAACTGAGACCAGGAACGTGGGTTGGTGAGTTCTGTTTTCCCGGGCAGAAGCCTTTGTCATTACCAGGTGGCCCACCGCCCTTTTGGGCTGTCTGGCTGCAGGATTTCCGCGAATCTGAAGATGCCGCCCAGGGGCAAGCTGCCACCTGTGCCAACTCGGGCTGCTTTGAGAGTGCCCACGGAGCTCATAAAACTGAGATGTGGAACGTGGGGTGGTGAGTTTTGTTTTCCCGGGCAGAAGCCTTTGTCAGTACCAGGTAGGCCCTCGCCCTTCAGGGCCAGCTGCCCGCTGGGTTTTCGCGAATCTGAAATGCTGCCCACGGACAAGCTGCCACCTGTGCCAACTCGGGCTGCTTTGAGAGTGCCAATGGAGCTCTGCAAACTGAGACCAGGAACGTGCGTTGTCGAATTTTGTTTTTCAGGGACAGAAGCCTTTGTCAGTACCAGGTAGGACGTCTGCCCTTCGTTGCCGGGTGGCAGCGGGATTACCGCGTATCTAAAGATGCCGCCTAGGGACAAGCTGCCACCCGTGCCAACTCGGGCTGCTTTGAGAGTGCCCATGGAGCTCTGCAAACTGAGACCAGGAACGTGGGTGGGTGAGTTCTGTTTTGCCGGGCAGAAGCCTTTGTCAGTACCAGGTAGGCCCTCGGCCCTTTTTGGATGTCTGGCTGCAGGATATCCGCGATTTTGAAGATGCCACCCAGGGACAAGCTGCCACCTGTGCCAACTCAGGCTGCTTTGAGAGTGCCCATGGAGCTCTGCAAACTGAGACCATGAACGTGTGTTGGCGAATTTTGTTCCCCTGGGCAGAAGCCTTTGTCTGTTCCAGGTAGGCCCACGGCCCTTCGGGGCCGGCTTCCTTTTGGATTTCCACAAATATCAAGATGCCGCCCAGGGATAAGCTGCCACCTGTGCTAACTCGGTCTGCTTTGAGAGTGCCCATGGAACTCTGCAAACTGAGACCAGGAACGTGGGTTGGTGGGTTTTCTTTCCCCGGGCAGAAGACTTTGTCAGAACCAGGTAGGCCCTCACCCTTTGGGTCCGGCTGCCTGCTGGATTTCCGCAAATATCAAGATGCCGCCCAGGGACAAGCTGCCACCTGTGCCAACTCGGGCTGCTTTGAGTGTGCCCATAGAGCTCTGCAAACTGAGACCAGGAACGTGGGTTGGTGAGTTCTGTTTTGCCGGGCAGAAGCCTTTGTCAGTACCAGGTAGGCCCACCGCCCTTTTGGGCTGTCTGGCTGCAGGATATCCGCGAATTTGAAGATGCCGCCCAGGGACAAGCTGCCACCTGTGCCCACTCGGGCTGCTTTGAGAGTGCCCACGGAGCTCTGAAAACTGAGATGTGGAACGTGGGGTGGTGAGTTTTGTTTTCCCGGGTAGAAGCCTTTGTCAGTACCAGGTGGGCCCTCGCCCTTCGGGGCCAGCTGCCCGCTGGGTTTTCGCGAATCTGAAATGCTGCCCAGGGACAAGCTGCCACCTGTGCCAACTCGGGCTGCTTTGAGAGTGCCAATGGAGCGCTGCAAACTGAGACCAGGAACGTGCGTTGGCGAATTTTGTTTTTCAGGGACAGAAGCCTTTGTCAGTACCAGGAAGGACGTCTGACCTTCGGGGCCGGGTGGCAGCGGGATTTCCGCGTAATTAAATATGCCGCCTAGGGACAAGCTGCCACCCGTGCCAACTCGCGCTGCTTTGAGAGTGCCCATGGAGCGCTGAAAACTGAGACCATTAACGTGGGTTGGTGGGTTTTATTTCCCCGGGCAGAAGCATTTGTCAGTACCAGGTAGGCCCTCGGCCTTTTTGGGCTGTCTGGCTGCAGGATATCCGCGAATTTGAAGATGCCACCCAGGGACAAGCTGCCACCTGTGCCAACTCGGGCTGCTTTGAGAGTGCCCATGGAGCTCTGCAAACTGAGACCAGGAAAATGTGTTGGTGAATTTTGTTTCCCTGGGCAGAACACTTTGTCAGTACCAGGTAGGCCCACGGCCCTTCGAAGCCAGCTTCCTTCTGGATTTCCGGGAATCTGAAGATGCCGCCCATGGACAAGCTGCCACCTGTGCCTACTCAGGCAGCTTTGAGAGTGCCCACGAGCTCTGCAAACTGAGACCTGTACGTGGGGTTCTGAGGTTTGTTTTCCCGGGCAGAAGCCTTTGTCAGTACCAGGTAGGCCCTCGGCTCTTCGTGGCCTGCTGCCTGCTGGATTTCCGGGAATCTGAAGATGCCGCCCAGGGACAGGCTGCCAGCTGTGCCAACTCGGGCTGCTTTGAGAGTGCCCATGGAGCTCTGCAAACTGAGACCAAGAACGTGGGATGTGAGGTTTTTCTCCGAGGCAGAAGCCTTTGTCAGTACCAGGTAGGCCCTCGCCCTTTTGGGCCGGCTGCCTGCAGGATTTCCGCGAATCTGAAGATGCCGCCCAGGGGCAAGCTGCCACCTGTGCTAACTCGGGCTGCTTTGAGAGTGCCCATGGAGCTCTGCAAATTGAGACCAGGACCGTGGGGTGCTGAGTTTTCTTTCCTCGGGCAGAAGCATTTGTCAGTACCAGGTAGGCCCTTGTTCTTCAGGGGCAGGCGGCCATTTGGTATTCCACGAATATCAAGATGCAGCCCAGGGACAAGCTGCCACCTGTGGCAACTCAGGCTGCTTTGAGAGTGCCCATGGAGCTCTGCAAACTGAGACCCGGAACGTGGGATGTGAGGTTTTTTTTCTGAGGCAGAAGCCTTTGTCAGTACCAGGTAGGCCCTCGCCCTTCGGGGCCGGCTGCCTGCTGGATTTCCGCCAATATCAAGATGCCGCCCAGGGACAAGCTGCCACCTGTGCCAACTCGGGCTGCTTTGAGTGTGCCCATGGTGCTCTGCAAACTGAGACCAGGAACGTGGGTTGGTGAGTTTTGTTTTCCCGGGCAGAAGCCTTTGTCAGTACCAGGTAGGCCCTCGGCCCTTTTTGGCTGTCTGGCTGCAGGATATCCGCGAATTTGAAGATGCCACCCAGGGACAAGCTGCCACCTGTGCCAACTTGGGCTGCTTTGAGAGTACCCATAGAGCTCTGCAAACTGAGACCCGGAACGTGGGGTGGTGGGTTTTTTTTTCCTGGGCAGAAGCCCTTGTCAGTATCAGGTAGGCCCTTGGCACTTATGGGCCGGTTGCCTGCTGGATTTCCTCCAATATCAAGATGCCGCCCAGGGACAAGATGCCACCTGTGCCAACTCAGGCTGCTTTGAGAGTGCCCATGGAGCTCTGCAAACTGAGACCAGGCACGTGGTATGGCGAGGTTAGTTTCCCGGGCGGAAGCCTTTGTCAGTACCAGGTAGGCCCTCGCCCTTCGGGGCCAGCTGCTTGCTGGGTTTTCGCGAATCTGAAGATGCCGCCCAGGGGCAAGCTGCCACCTGTGGCAACTCGGGCTGCTTTGAGAGTGCCCATGGAGCTCTGCAAACTGAGACCAGGAAAATGTGTTGGTGAATTTTGTTTCCCTGGGCAGAAGCCTTTGTCAGTACCAGGTAGGCGCACGGCCCTTCGAAGCCAGCTTCCTTCTGGATTTCTGGGAATCTGAAGATGCCGCCCATGGACAAGCTGCCACCCGTGCCTACTCAGGCAGCTTTGAGAGTGCCCATGGAGCTCTGCAAACTGAGACCTGTACGTGGGGTGCTGAGGTTTGTTTTCCCGGGTAGAAGCCTTTGTCAGTACCAGGAAGGCCCTCGGCTCTTCGTGGCCTGCTGCCTGCTGGATTTCCGGGAATCTGAAGATGCCGACCAGGGACAGGCTGCCACCTGTGCCAACTCGGGCTGCTTTGAGAGTGCCCACGGAGCTCTGCAAACTGAGACCAAGAACGTGGGAAATGAGGTTTTTTTCCGAGGCAGAAGCCTTTGTCAGTACCAGGTAGGCCCTCGCCCTTTTGGG
The DNA here is from genome assembly GCF_015832195.1 of Motacilla alba alba. Classification (NCBI taxonomy): domain Eukaryota; kingdom Metazoa; phylum Chordata; class Aves; order Passeriformes; family Motacillidae; genus Motacilla; species Motacilla alba. Next base: position 26,823 of record NW_024037203.1, on the reverse strand, counting down.
CCGGCTGCCTGCTGGATTTCCGCGAATCTGAAGATGCCGCCCAGGGGCAAGCTGCCACCTGTGCCAACTCGGGCTGCTTTGAGAGTGCCCATGGAGCTCTGCAAACTGAGACCAGGACCGTCGGTGCTGAGTTTTCTTTCCCCGGGCAGAAGCATTTGTCAGTACTAGGTAGGCCCTTGTTCTTCAGGGGCAGGCAGCCTTTTGGATTTCCACGAATATCAAGATGCAGCCCAGGGACAAGCTGCCACCTGTGCCAACTCAGGCTGCTTTGAGAGTGCCCATGGAGCTCTGCAAACTGGGACCAGGAACGTGGGATGTGAGGTTTTTTTTCCGAGGCAGAAGCCTTTGTCAGTACCAGGTAGGCCCTCGCCCTTCGGGGCCGGCTGCCTGCTGGATTTCCGCCAATATCAAGATGCCGCCCAGGGACAAGCTGCCACCTGTGTCAACTCGGGCTGCTTTGAGAGTGCCCATGGAACTCTGCAAACTGAGACCAGGAACGTGGGTTGGTGAGTTCTGTTTTGCCGGGCAGAAGCCTTTGTCAGTACCAGGTAGGCCCTCGGCCCATTTGGGCTGTCTGGCTGCAGGATATCCGCGATTTGGTAGATGCCACCCAGGGACAAGCTGCCACCTGTGCCAACTTCGGCTTCTTTGACAGTGCCTATGGAGCTCTGGAAACTGAGATCAGGACCGTGGGGTGGTGGTTTTTTTTTTCCCGGGCAGAAGCCTTTGTCAGTATCAGGTAGGCCCTCAGTCCTTAGGGGCCGGCTGCCTGCTGGATTTCCGCCAATATCAAGATGCCGCCCAGGGACAAGCTGCCACCTGTGCCAACTCAGGCTGCTTTGAGAGTGCCCATGGAGCTCTGCAAACTGAGACCATGAACATGTGTTGGCGAATTTTGTTTCACTGAGCAGAAGCCTTTGTCTGTTCCAGGTAGGCCCACGGCCCTGCGGGGCCAGCTTCCTTTTGGATTACCACAAATATCAAGATGGAGCCCAGGGACAAGCTGCCACCTGTGCCAACTCAGGCTGCTTTGAGAGTGCCCATGGAGCTCTGCAAACTGGGACCAGGAACATGGGTTGGTGAGTTCTGTTTTCCCGGGCAGAAGACTTTGTCAGTACCAGGTAGGCCCTCGCCCTTCGGGGCCGGCTGCCTGCTGGATTTCCGCCAATATCAAGATGCCGCCCAGGGACAAGCTGCCACCTGTGCCAACTCGGGCTGCTTTGAGAGTGCCCATGGAGCTCTGCAAACTGAGACCAGGAACGTGGGTTGGTGAGTTCTGTTTTGCCGGGCAGAAGCCTTTGTCAGTATCAGGTTGGCCCTCAGTCCTTAGGGGCCGCCTGCCTGCTGGCTTTCCGCCAATATCAAGATGCCGCCCAGGGACAAGCTGCCACCCGTGCCAACTCGGGCTGCTTTGAGAGTGCCCATGGAGCTCTGCAAACTGAGACCATGAACGTGTGTTGGCGAATTTTGTTTCCCTGGGCAGAAGCCTTTGTCTGTTCCAGGTAGGCCCACGGCTTTCGGGGCCAGCTTCCTTTTGGATTTCCACAAATATCAAGATGCCGCCCAGGGACAAGCTGCCACCTGTGCTAACTCAGTCTGCTTTGAGAGTGCCCATGGAACTCTGCAAACTGAGACCAGGAACGTGGCGTGGTGGGGTTTCTTTCCCCGGGCAGAAGCCTTTGTCAGTACCAGGTAGGCCCTTGGCCCTTTGGGGCGGCTGCTCGCTGGATTTCCGCGAATATCAAGATGCCGCCGTGGGACAAACTGCCGCCTGTGCCAACTCGGGCTGCTTTGAGTGTGCCCATGGAGTTCTGCAAACTGAGACCAGGCACGTGGCGTGGTGAGCTTAGTTTTCCTGGGCAGAAGCATTTGTCAGTACCAGGTAGGCCCTCGCCCTTCGGGGCCAGCTTCTTGCTGGGTTTTCGCGAATCTGAAGATGCTGCCCAGGGACAAGCTGCCACCTGTGCCAACTCGGGCTGCTTTGAGAGTGCCAATGGAGCGCTGCAAACTGAGACCAGGAACGTGCGTTGGCGAATTTTGTTTCTCAGGGACAGAAGCCATTGTCAGTACCAGGTAGGACGTCTGCCCTTCGTTGCTGTGTGACAGGGGGATTTCCGCGTATCTAAAGATGCCGCCTAGGGACAAGCTGCCACCCGTGCCAACTCGGGCTGCTTTGAGAGTGCCCATGGAGCTCTGAAAACTGAGACTATTAATGTGGGTTGGTGGGTTTTATTTCCCCGGGCAGAAGCATTGGTCAGTACCAGGTAGGCCCTTGGCACTAATGGGCCGGTTGCCTGCTGGATTTCCGCCAATATCAAGATGCCGCCCAGGGACAAGCTGCCACCTGTGGCAACTCGGTCTGCTTTGAGAGTGCCCATGGAGCTCTGCAAACTCAGAACAGGAAAATGTGTTGTAGAATTTTGTTTCCCTGGGCAGAAGCCTTTGTCATTACCATGTAGTCGCACGGCCCTTCGAAGCCAGCTTCCTTCTGGATTTCCGGGAATCTGAAGATGCCGCCCATGGACAAGCTGCCACCCGTGCCTACTCAGGCAGCTTTGAGAGTGCCCATGGAGCTCTGCAAACTGAGACCTGTACGTGGGGTGCTGAGGTTTGTTTTCCCGGGCAGAAGCCTTTGTAAGTACCAGGTAGGCCCTCGGCTCTTCGTGGCCTGCTGCCTGCTGGATTTCCGCGAATCTGAAGATGCCGCCAGGGACAGGCTGCCACCTGTGCCAACTCGGGCTGCTTTGAGAGTGCCCACGGAGCTCTGCAAACTGAGACCAAGAACGTGGGAAGTGAGGTTTTTTTCCGAGGCAGAAGCCTTTGTCAGTACCAGGTAGGCCCTCGCCCTTCGGGGCCGGCTGCCTGCTGGATTTCCGCGAATCTGAAGATGCCGCCCAGGGGCAAGCTGCCACCTGTGCCAACTCGGGCTGCATTGAGAGTGCCCATGGAGCACTGCAAACTGAGACCAGGACCGTGGGGTGCTGAGTTTTCTTTCCCCGGGCAGAAGCCTTTGTCAGTATCAGGTAGGCCCTCAGTCCTTAGGGGCCGGCTGCCTGCTGGATTTCCGCCAATATCAAGATGCCGCCCAGGGACAAGCTGCCACCTGTGCCAACTCAGGCTGCTTTGAGAGTGCCCATGGAGCTCTGCAAACTGAGACCAGGAACGTGGCGTGGGGGGTTTTCTTTCCCCGGGCAGAAGCATTTGTCTGTACCAGGTAGGCCCTTGGCCCTTTGGGGCGGCTGCTCGCTGGATTTCCACGAATATCAAGATGCCGCCGTGGGACAAACTGCCGCCTGTGCCAATTCGGGCTGCTTTGAGTGTGCCCATGGAGTTCTGCAAACTGAGATCAGGCACGTGGTGTGGTGAGCTTAGTTTTCCTGGGTAGAAGCCTTTGTCGGTACCAGGTAGGCCCTCGCACTTCGGGGCCAGCTGCCTGCTGGTTTTTCACGAATCTGAAGATGCTGCCCAGGGACAAGCTGCCACCTGTGCCAACTCGGGCTGCTTTGAGAGTGCCAATGGAGCTCTGCAAACTGAGACCAGGAACGTGCGTTGGCGAATTTTGTTTTTCAGGGACAGAAGCCATTGTCAGTACCAGGTAGGACGTCTGCCCTTCGTTACCGTGTGGCAGCGGGATTTCCGCGTATCTAAAGATGCCGCCAAGGGACAAGCTGCCACCCGTGCCAACTCGGGCTGCTTTGAGAGTGCCCATGGAGCTCTGAAAACTGAGACCATTAACGTGGGTTGGTGTGTTTTGTTTCCCCGGGCAGAAGTATTTTTCAGTACCAGGTATGCCCTTGACACTTATGGGCCGGTTGCCTGCTGGATTTCCGCCAATATCAAGATGCCGCCCAGGGACAAGCTGCCACCTGTGCCAACTCAGGCTGCTTTGAGAGTGCCCATAGACCTCTGCAAACTGAGACCTAGAACGTGGGAATTTAGGTTTTTTTCCGAGCCAGAAGCCTTTGTCAGAACCAGGTAGGCCCTCGCCCTTTTCGGCCGGCTGCCTGCTGGATTTCCGCGAATCTGAAGATGCCGCCCAGGGGCAAGCTGCCACCTGTGCCACCTCGGGCTGCTTTGAGAGTGCCCATGGAGCTCTGCAAACTGAGACCCGGAACGTGGGGTGGTGGGTTTTTTTTCCCCGGGCAGAAGCCTTTGTCAGTACCAGGTAGGCGCACGGCCCTTCGAAGCCAGCTTCCTTCTGGATTTCCGGGAATCTGAAGATGCCGCCCATGTACAAGGTGCCACCCGTGCCTACTCAGGCAGCTTTGAGAGTGCCCATGGAGCTCTGCAAACTGAGACCAGGACCGTGGGGTGCTGAGTTTTCTTTCCCCGGGCAGAAGCATTTGTCAGTACCAGGTAGGCCCTTGTTCTTCAGGGGCAGGCAGCCTTTTGGATTTCCACGAATATCAAGATGCAGCCCAGGGACAAGCTGCCACCTGTGCCAACTCAGGCTGCTTTGAGTGTGCCCATAGAGCTCTGCAAACTGAGACCACGAACGTGGGATGTGAGGTTTTTCTCCGAGGCAGAAGCCTTTGTCAGTACCAGGTAGGCCCTCGCCCTTTTCGGCCGGCTGCCTGCTGGCTTTCCGCCAATATCAAGATGCCGCCCAGGGACAAGCTGCCACCTGTGCCAACTCGGGCTGCTTTGAGAGTGCCCATGGAGCTCTGCAAACTGAGACCAGGAACGTGGGTTGGTGAGTTCTGTTTTGCCGGGCAGAAGCCTTTGTCAGTACCAGGTAGGCCCTCGGCCCTTTTTGGCTGTCTGGCTGCAGGATATCCGCGATGTGGTAGATGCCACCCAGGGACAAGCAGCCACCTGTGCCAACTTGGGCTTCTTTGACAGTGCCTATGGAGCTCTGCAAACTGAGACCAGGACCGTGGGGTGGTGGTTTTTTTTTCCTGGGCAGAAGCCTTTGTCAGTATCAGGTAGGCCCTCAATCCTTAGGGGCCGGCTGCCTGCTGGCTTTCCGCCAATATCAAGATGCCGCCCAGGGACAAGCTGCCACCTGTGCCAACTCAGGCTGCTTTGAGAGTGCCCATGGAGCTCTGCAAACTGAGACCATGAACATGTGTTGGCGAATTTTGTTTCACTGAGCAGAAGCCTTTGTCTGTTCCAGGTAGGCCCACGGCCCTTCGGGGCCAGCTTCCTTTTGGATTTCCACAAATATCAAGATGGAGCCCAGGGACATGCTGCCACCTGTGGCAACTCAGGCTGTTTTGAGAGTGCCCATGGAGCTCTGCAAACTGGGACCAGGAACATGGGTTGTTGAGTTCTGTTTTCCCGGGCAGAAGCCTTTGTCAGTACCAGGTAGGCCCTCGCCCTTCGGGGCCGGCTGCCTGCTGGATTTCTGCCAATATCAAGATGCCGCCCAGGGACAAGCTGCCACCTGTGCCAACTCGCGCTGCTTTGAGAGTGCCCATGGAGCTCTGCAAACTGAGACCAGGAACGTGGGTTGGTGAGTTCTGTTTTGCCGGGCAGAAGCCTTTGTCAGTATCAGGTTGGCCCTCAGTCCTTAGGGGCCGCCTGCCTGCTGGCTTTCCGCCAATATCAAGATGCCGCCCAGGGACAAGCTGCCACCTGTGCCACCTCGGGCTGCTTTGAGAGTGCCCATGGAGCTCTGCAAACTGAGACCATGAACGTGTGTTGGCGAATTTTGTTTCCCTGGGCAGAAGCCTTTGTCTGTTCCAGGTAGGCCCCACGGCCTTTCGGGGCCAGCTTCCTTTTGGATTTCCACAAATATCAAGATGCCGCCCAGGGACAAGCTGCCACCTGTGCTAACTCGGTCTGCTTTGAGAGTGCCCATGGAACTCTGCAAACTGAGACCAGGAACGTGGCGTGGTGGGGTTTCTTTCCCCGGGCAGAAGCCTTTGTCAGTACCAGGTAGGCCCTTGGCCCTTTGGGGCGGCTGCTCACTGGATTTCCGCGAATATCAAGATGCCGCCGTGGGACAAACTGCCGCCTGTGCCAACTCGGGCTGCTTTGAGTGTGCCCATGGAGCTCTGCAAACTGAGACCCGGAACGTGGTGTGGTGAGCTTAGTTTTCCTGGGCAGAAGCCTTTGTCAGTACCAGGTAGGCCCTCGCCCTTCGGGGCCAGCTGCTTGCTGGGTTTTCGCGAATCTGAAGATGCTGCCCAGGGACAAGCTGCCACCTGTGCCAACTCGGGCTGCTTTGAGAGTGCCAATGGAGCGCTGCAAACTGAGACCAGGAACGTGCGTTGGCGAATTTTGTTTTTCAGGGACAGAAGCCATTGTCAGTACCAGGTAGGACGTCTGCCCTTCGTTGCCGGGCGGCAGCGGGATTTCCGCGTATCTAAAGATGCCGCCTAGGGACAAGCTGCCACCCGTGCCGACTCGGGCTGCTTTGAGAGTGCCCATGGAGCTCTGCAAACTGAGGCCATTAACGTGGGTTGGTGGGTTTTATTTCCCCCGGCAGAAGCCTTTGTCAGTACCAGGTATGCCCTTGGCACTTATGGGCCGGTTGCCTGCTGGATTTCCGCCAATATCAAGATGCTGCCCAGGGACAAGCTGCCACCTGTGCCAACTCGGGCTGCTTTGAGAGTGCCAATGGATTTCTGCAAACTGGGACCAGGAACGTGGGATGTGAGGTTTTTTTTCCTGGGCAGAAGCCTTTGTCAGTACCAGGTAGGCCCTCGCCCTTCGGGGCCGGCTGCCTGCTGGATTTCCGCCAATATCAAGATGCCGCCGTGGGACAAACTGCCGCCTGTGCCAACTCGGGCTTCTTTGAGTGTGCCCATGGAGTTCTGAAAACTGAGACCAGGCACGTGGTGTGGTTAGCTTAGTTTCCCCGGGCGGAAGCATTTGTCAGTACCAGGTAGGCCCTCGCCCTTCGAGGCCGGCTGCCTGCTGTGTTTTCGCGAATCTGAAGATGCTGCCCAGGGACAAGCAGTGACCTGTGGCAACTCGGGCTGCTTTGAGAGTGCCCACGGAGCTCTGCAAACTGAGACCAAGAGCGTGGGTTGGTGAGTTCTGTTTTCCCGGGCAGAAGCCATTGTCAGTACCAGGTAGGCCCTCGGCCCTTTTTGGCTGTCTGGCTGCAGGATATCCGCGAATTTGAAGATGCCCCCCAGGGACAAACTGCCACCTGTTCCAACTCAGGCTGCTTTGAGAGTGCCCATGGAGCTCTGCAAACTGAGACCAGGACCGTGGGGTGGTGGTTTTTTTTTTCCCGGGCAGAAGCCTTTGTCAGTATCAGGTAGGCCCTCAGTCCTTAGGGGCCGGCTGCCTGCTGGATTTCCGCCAATATCAAGATGCCGCCCAGGGACAAGCTGCCACCTGTGCAAACTCAGGCTGCTTTGAGAGTGCCCATGGAGCTCTGCAAGCTGAGACCAGGAACGTGGCGTGGGGGGTTTTCTTTCCCCGGGCAGAAGCCTTTGTCATTACCAGGTAGGCCCTTGGCCCTTTGGGGCGGCTGCTCGCTGGATTTCCGCGAATATCAAGATGCCGCCGTGGGACAAACTGCCGCCTGTGCCAACTCGGGCTGCTTTGAGTGTGCCCATGGAGTTCTGCAAACTGAGACCAGGCATGTGGTATGGTGAGCTTAGTTTCCCGGGCGGAAGCATTTGTCAGTACCAGGTAGGCCCTCGACCTTCGGGGCCAGCTGCCTGCTGGGTTTTCGCGAATCTGAAGATGCTGCCCAGGGACAAGCTGCCACCTGTGCCAACTCAGGCTGCTTTGAGAGTGCCCACGGAGCTCTGCAAACTGAGACCAGGACCGTGGGGTGCTGAGTTTTCTTTCCCCGGGCAGAAGCATTTGTCAGTAGCAGGTAGGCCCTTGTTCTTCAGGGGCAGGCGGCCTTGTGGATTTCCCCGAATATCAAGATGCAGCCCAGGGACAAGCTGCCACCTGTGCCAACTCGGGCTGCTTTTAGAGTGCCCATGGAGCTCTGCAAACTGAGACCAGGAACGTGGGTTTGTGAGTTCTGTTTTGCCGGGCAGAAGCCTTTGTCAGTACCAGGTAGGCCCTCGGCCCTTTTTGACTGTCTGGCTGCAGGATATCCGCGACTTTGAAGATGCCACCCAGGGACAAGCTGCCACCTGTGCCAACTCAGGCTGCTTTGAGAGTGCCCAGGGAGCTCTGCAAACTGAGACCATGAACGTGTGTTGGCGAATTTTGTTTCCCTGGGCAGAAGCCTTTGTCTGTTCCAGGTAGGCCCACGGCCCTTCGGGGCCAGCTTCCTTTTGGATTTCCACAAATATCAAGATGCCGCCCAGGGACAAGCTGCCACCTGTGCTAACTCGGTCTGCTTTGAGAGTGCCCATGGAACTCTGAAAACTGAGACCATTAACGTGGGGTGGTGGGTTTTATTTCCCCGGGCAGAGTCATTTGTCAGTACCAGGTAGGCCCTTGGCACTTATGGGCCGGTTGCCTGCGGGATTTCAGCCAATATCAAGATACCGCCCAGGGACAAGCTGCCACCTGTGCCAACTTGGGCTGCTTTGAGAGTGCCCATGGAGCTCTGCAAACTGAGACCAGGAATATGTGTTGGTGAATTTTGTTTCCCTGGGCAGAAGCCTTTGTCAGTACCAGGTAGGCGCACGGCCCTTCGAAGCCAGCTTCCTTCTGGATTTCCGGGAATCTGAAGATGCCGCCCATGGACAAGCTGCCACCCGTGCCTACTCAGGCAGCTTTGAGAGTGCCCATGGAGCTCTGCAAACTGAGACCAGGAATGTGGGGTGCTGAGGTTTGTTTTCCCGGGTAGAAGGCTTTGTCAGTACCAGGTAGGCCCTCGCCCTTCGGGGCCGGCTGCCTGCTGGATTTCCGCCAATATCAAGATGCCGCCGTGGGACAAACTGCCGCCTGTGCCAACTCGGGCTTCTTTGAGTGTGCCCATGGAGTTCTGAAAACTGAGACCAGGCACGTGGTGTGGTTAGCTTAGTTTCCCCGGGCGGAAGCATTTGTCAGTACCAGGTAGGCCCTCGCCCTTCGAGGCCGGCTGCCTGCTGTGTTTTCGCGAATCTGAAGATGCTGCCCAGGGACAAGCAGTGACCTGTGGCAACTCGGGCTGCTTTGAGAGTGCCCACGGAGCTCTGCAAACTGAGACCAAGAGCGTGGGTTGGTGAGTTCTGTTTTCCCGGGCAGAAGACTTTGTCAGTACCAGGTAGGCCCTCGGCCCTTTTTGGCTGTCTGGCTGCAGGATATCCGCGAATTTGAAGATGCCCCCCAGGGACAAACTGCCACCTGTTCCAACTCAGGCTGCTTTGAGAGTGCCCATGGAGCTCTGCAAACTGAGACCAGGACCGTGGGGTGGTGGTTTTTTTTTTCCCGGGCAGAAGCCTTTGTCAGTATCAGGTAGGCCCTCAGTCCTTAGGGGCCGGCTGCCTGCTGGATTTCCGCCAATATCAAGATGCCGCCCAGGGACAAGCTGCCACCTGTGCAAACTCAGGCTGCTTTGAGAGTGCCCATGGAGCTCTGCAAGCTGAGACCAGGAACGTGGCGTGGGGGGTTTTCTTTCCCCGGGCAGAAGCCTTTGTCATTACCAGGTAGGCCCTTGGCCCTTTGGGGCGGCTGCTCGCTGGATTTCCGCGAATATCAAGATGCCGCCGTGGGACAAACTGCCGCCTGTGCCAACTCGGGCTGCTTTGAGTGTGCCCATGGAGTTCTGCAAACTGAGACCAGGCACGTGGTATGGTGAGCTTAGTTTCCCGGGCGGAAGCATTTGTCAGTACCAGGTAGGCCCTCGACCTTCGGGGCCAGCTGCCTGCTGGGTTTTCGCGAATCTGAAGATGCTGCCCAGGGACAAGCTGCCACCTGTGCCAACTCAGGCTGCTTTGAGAGTGCCCACGGAGCTCTGCAAACTGAGACCAGGACCGTGGGGTGCTGAGTTTTCTTTCCCCGGGCAGAAGCATTTGTCAGTAGCAGGTAGGCCCTTGTTCTTCAGGGGCAGGCGGCCTTGTGGATTTCCCCGAATATCAAGATGCAGCCCAGGGACAAGCTGCCACCTGTGCCAACTCGGGCTGCTTTTAGAGTGCCCATGGAGCTCTGCAAACTGAGACCAGGAACGTGGGTTTGTGAGTTCTGTTTTGCCGGGCAGAAGCCTTTGTCAGTACCAGGTAGGCCCTCGGCCCTTTTTGACTGTCTGGCTGCAGGATATCCGCGACTTTGAAGATGCCACCCAGGGACAAGCTGCCACCTGTGCCAACTCAGGCTGCTTTGAGAGTGCCCAGGGAGCTCTGCAAACTGAGACCATGAACGTGTGTTGGCGAATTTTGTTTCCCTGGGCAGAAGCCTTTGTCTGTTCCAGGTAGGCCCACGGCCCTTCGGGGCCAGCTTCCTTTTGGATTTCCACAAATATCAAGATGCCGCCCAGGGACAAGCTGCCACCTGTGCTAACTCGGTCTGCTTTGAGAGTGCCCATGGAACTCTGAAAACTGAGACCATTAACGTGGGGTGGTGGGTTTTATTTCCCCGGGCAGAGTCATTTGTCAGTACCAGGTAGGCCCTTGGCACTTATGGGCCGGTTGCCTGCGGGATTTCAGCCAATATCAAGATACCGCCCAGGGACAAGCTGCCACCTGTGCCAACTTGGGCTGCTTTGAGAGTGCCCATGGAGCTCTGCAAACTGAGACCAGGAATATGTGTTGGTGAATTTTGTTTCCCTGGGCAGAAGCCTTTGTCAGTACCAGGTAGGCGCACGGCCCTTCGAAGCCAGCTTCCTTCTGGATTTCCGGGAATCTGAAGATGCCGCCCATGGACAAGCTGCCACCCGTGCCTACTCAGGCAGCTTTGAGAGTGCCCATGGAGCTCTGCAAACTGAGACCAGGAATGTGGGGTGCTGAGGTTTGTTTTCCCGGGTAGAAGGCTTTGTCAGTACCAGGTAGGCCCTCGCCCTTCGGGGCCGGCTGCCTGCTGGATTTCCGCCAATATCAAGATGCCGCCGTGGGACAAACTGCCGCCTGTGCCAACTCGGGCTTCTTTGAGTGTGCCCATGGAGTTCTGAAAACTGAGACCAGGCACGTGGTGTGGTTAGCTTAGTTTCCCCGGGCGGAAGCATTTGTCAGTACCAGGTAGGCCCTCGCCCTTCGAGGCCGGCTGCCTGCTGTGTTTTCGCGAATCTGAAGATGCTGCCCAGGGACAAGCAGTGACCTGTGGCAACTCGGGCTGCTTTGAGAGTGCCCACGGAGCTCTGCAAACTGAGACCAAGAGCGTGGGTTGGTGAGTTCTGTTTTCCCGGGCAGAAGACTTTGTCAGTACCAGGTAGGCCCTCGGCCCTTTTTGGCTGTCTGGCTGCAGGATATCCGCGAATTTGAAGATGCCCCCCAGGGACAAACTGCCACCTGTTCCAACTCAGGCTGCTTTGAGAGTGCCCATGGAGCTCTGCAAACTGAGACCAGGACCGTGGGGTGGTGGTTTTTTTTTTCCCGGGCAGAAGCCTTTGTCAGTATCAGGTAGGCCCTCAGTCCTTAGGGGCCGGCTGCCTGCTGGATTTCCGCCAATATCAAGATGCCGCCCAGGGACAAGCTGCCACCTGTGCAAACTCAGGCTGCTTTGAGAGTGCCCATGGAGCTCTGCAAGCTGAGACCAGGAACGTGGCGTGGGGGGTTTTCTTTCCCGGGCAGAAGCCTTTGTCATTACCAGGTAGGCCCTTGGCCCTTTGGGGCGGCTGCTCGCTGGATTTCCGCGAATATCAAGATGCCGCCGTGGGACAAACTGCCGCCTGTGCCAACTCGGGCTGCTTTGAGTGTGCCCATGGAGTTCTGCAAACTGAGACCAGGCACGTGGTATGGTGAGCTTAGTTTCCCGGGCGGAAGCATTTGTCAGTACCAGGTAGGCCCTCGACCTTCGGGGCCAGCTGCCTGCTGGGTTTTCGCGAATCTGAAGATGCTGCCCAGGGACAAGCTGCCACCTGTGCCAACTCAGGCTGCTTTGAGAGTGCCCACGGAGCTCTGCAAACTGAGACCAGGACCGTGGGGTGCTGAGTTTTCTTTCCCCGGGCAGAAGCATTTGTCAGTAGCAGGTAGGCCCTTGTTCTTCAGGGGCAGGCGGCCTTGTGGATTTCCCCGAATATCAAGATGCAGCCCAGGGACAAGCTGCCACCTGTGCCAACTCGGGCTGCTTTTAGAGTGCCCATGGAGCTCTGCAAACTGAGACCAGGAACGTGGGTTTGTGAGTTCTGTTTTGCCGGGCAGAAGCCTTGTCAGTACCAGGTAGGCCCTCGGCCCTTTTTGACTGTCTGGCTGCAGGATATCCGCGACTTTGAAGATGCCACCCAGGGACAAGCTGCCACCTGTGCCAACTCAGGCTGCTTTGAGAGTGCCCAGGGAGCTCTGCAAACTGAGACCATGAACGTGTGTTGGCGAATTTTGTTTCCCTGGGCAGAAGCCTTTGTCTGTTCCAGGTAGGCCCACGGCCCTTCGGGGCCAGCTTCCTTTTGGATTTCCACAAATATCAAGATGCCGCCCAGGGACAAGCTGCCACCTGTGCTAACTCGGTCTGCTTTGAGAGTGCCCATGGAACTCTGAAAACTGAGACCATTAACGTGGGGTGGTGGGTTTTATTTCCCCGGGCAGAGTCATTTGTCAGTACCAGGTAGGCCCTTGGCATTTATGGGCCGGTTGCCTGCGGGATTTCAGCCAATATCAAGATACCGCCCAGGGACAAGCTGCCACCTGTGCCAACTTGGGCTGCTTTGAGAGTGCCCATGGAGCTCTGCAAACTGAGACCAGGAATATGTGTTGGTGAATTTTGTTTCCCTGGGCAGAAGCCTTTGTCAGTACCAGGTAGGCGCACGGCCCTTCGAAGCCAGCTTCCTTCTGGATTTCCGGGAATCTGAAGATGCCGCCCATGGACAAGCTGCCACCCGTGCCTACTCAGGCAGCTTTGAGAGTGCCCATGGAGCTCTGCAAACTGAGACCAGGAATGTGGGGTGCTGAGGTTTGTTTTCCCGGGTAGAAGGCTTTGTCAGTACCAGGAAGGCCCTCGGCTCTTCGTGGCCTGCTGCCTACTCGATTTCCGCGAATCTGAAGATGCCGACCAGGGACAGGCTGCCACCTGTGCCAACTCGGGCTGCTTTGAGAGTGCCCACGGAGCTCTGCAAACTGAGACCAAGAACGTGGGAAGTGAGGTTTTTTTCCGAGGCAGAAGCCTTTGTCAGTACCAGGTAGGCCCTCGCCCTTTTGGGCCGGCTGCCTGCTGGATTTCCGCGAATCTGAAGATGCCGCCCAGGTGCAAGCTGCCACCTGTGCCAACTCGGGCTGCATTGAGAGTGCCCATGGAGCTCTGCAAACTGAGACCAGGACCGTCGGTGCTGAGTTTTCTTTCCCCGGGCAGAAGCATTTGTCAGTACTAGGTAGGCCCTTGTTCTTCAGGGGCAGGCAGCCTTTTGGATTTCCACGAATATCAAGATGCAGCCCAGGGACAAGCTGCCACCTGTGCCAACTCAGGCTGCTTTGAGAGTGCCCATGGAGCTCTGCAAACTGGGACCAGGAACGTGGGATGTGAGGTTTTTTTTCCGAGGCAGAAGCCTTTGTCAGTACCAGGTAGGCCCTCGCCCTTCGGGGCCGGCTGCCTGCTGGATTTCCGCCAATATCAAGATGCCGCCCAGGGACAAGCTGCCACCTGTGTCAACTCGGGCTGCTTTGAGAGTGCCCATGGAACTCTGCAAACTGAGACCAGGAACGTGGGTTGGTGAGTTCTGTTTTGCCGGGCAGAAGCCTTTGTCAGTACCAGGTAGGCCCTCGGCCCATTTGGGCTGTCTGGCTGCAGGATATCCGCGATTTGGTAGATGCCACCCAGGGACAAGCTGCCACCTGTGCCAACTTCGGCTTCTTTGACAGTGCCTATGGAGCTCTGGAAACTGAGATCAGGACCGTGGGGTGGTGGTTTTTTTTTTCCCGGGCAGAAGCCTTTGTCAGTATCAGGTAGGCCCTCAGTCCTTAGGGGCCGGCTGCCTGCTGGATTTCCGCCAATATCAAGATGCCGCCCAGGGACAAGCTGCCACCTGTGCCAACTCAGGCTGCTTTGAGAGTGCCCATGGAGCTCTGCAAACTGAGACCATGAACATGTGTTGGCGAATTTTGTTTCACTGAGCAGAAGCCTTTGTCTGTTCCAGGTAGGCCCACGGCCCTGCGGGGCCAGCTTCCTTTTGGATTACCACAAATATCAAGATGGAGCCCAGGACAAGCTGCCACCTGTGCCAACTCAGGCTGCTTTGAGAGTGCCCATGGAGCTCTGCAAACTGGGACCAGGAACATGGGTTGGTGAGTTCTGTTTTCCCGGGCAGAAGACTTTGTCAGTACCAGGTAGGCCCTCGCCCTTCGGGGCCGGCTGCCTGCTGGATTTCCGCCAATATCAAGATGCCGCCCAGGGACAAGCTGCCACCTGTGCCAACTCGGGCTGCTTTGAGAGTGCCCATGGAGCTCTGCAAACTGAGACCAGGAACGTGGGTTGGTGAGTTCTGTTTTGCCGGGCAGAAGCCTTTGTCAGTATCAGGTTGGCCCTCAGTCCTTAGGGGCCGCCTGCCTGCTGGCTTTCCGCCAATATCAAGATGCCGCCCAGGGACAAGCTGCCACCCGTGCCAACTCGGGCTGCTTTGAGAGTGCCCATGGAGCTCTGCAAACTGAGACCATGAACGTGTGTTGGCGAATTTTGTTTCCCTGGGCAGAAGCCTTTGTCTGTTCCAGGTAGGCCCACGGCCTTTCGGGGCCAGCTTCCTTTTGGATTTCCACAAATATCAAGATGCCGCCCAGGGACAAGCTGCCACCTGTGCTAACTCAGTCTGCTTTGAGAGTGCCCATGGAACTCTGCAAACTGAGACCAGGAACGTGGCGTGGTGGGGTTTCTTTCCCCGGGCAGAAGCCTTTGTCAGTACCAGGTAGGCCCTTGGCCCTTTGGGGCGGCTGCTCGCTGGATTTCCGCGAATATCAAGATGCCGCCGTGGGACAAACTGCCGCCTGTGCCAACTCGGGCTGCTTTGAGTGTGCCCATGGAGTTCTGCAAACTGAGACCAGGCACGTGGCGTGGTGAGCTTAGTTTTCCTGGGCAGAAGCATTTGTCAGTACCAGGTAGGCCCTCGCCCTTCGGGGCCAGCTTCTTGCTGGGTTTTCGCGAATCTGAAGATGCTGCCCAGGGACAAGCTGCCACCTGTGCCAACTCGGGCTGCTTTGAGAGTGCCAATGGAGCGCTGCAAACTGAGACCAGGAACGTGCGTTGGCGAATTTTGTTTCTCAGGGACAGAAGCCATTGTCAGTACCAGGTAGGACGTCTGCCCTTCGTTGCTGTGTGACAGGGGGATTTCCGCGTATCTAAAGATGCCGCCTAGGGACAAGCTGCCACCCGTGCCAACTCGGGCTGCTTTGAGAGTGCCCATGGAGCTCTGAAAACTGAGACTATTAATGTGGGTTGGTGGGTTTTTATTTCCCCGGGCAGAAGCATTGGTCAGTACCAGGTAGGCCCTTGGCACTAATGGGCCGGTTGCCTGCTGGATTTCCGCCAATATCAAGATGCCGCCCAGGGACAAGCTGCCACCTGTGGCAACTCGGTCTGCTTTGAGAGTGCCCATGGAGCTCTGCAAACTCAGAACAGGAAAATGTGTTGTAGAATTTTGTTTCCCTGGGCAGAAGCCTTTGTCATTACCATGTAGTCGCACGGCCCTTCGAAGCCAGCTTCCTTCTGGATTTCCGGGAATCTGAAGATGCCGCCCATGGACAAGCTGCCACCCGTGCCTACTCAGGCAGCTTTGAGAGTGCCCATGGAGCTCTGCAAACTGAGACCTGTACGTGGGGTGCTGAGGTTTGTTTTCCCGGGCAGAAGCCTTTGTAAGTACCAGGTAGGCCCTCGGCTCTTCGTGGCCTGCTGCCTGCTGGATTTCCGCGAATCTGAAGATGCCGCCAGGGACAGGCTGCCACCTGTGCCAACTCGGGCTGCTTTGAGAGTGCCCACGGAGCTCTGCAAACTGAGACCAAGAACGTGGGAAGTGAGGTTTTTTTCCGAGGCAGAAGCCTTTGTCAGTACCAGGTAGGCCCTCGCCCTTCGGGGCCGGCTGCCTGCTGGATTTCCGCGAATCTGAAGATGCCGCCCAGGGGCAAGCTGCCACCTGTGCCAACTCGGGCTGCATTGAGAGTGCCCATGGAGCACTGCAAACTGAGACCAGGACCGTGGGGTGCTGAGTTTTCTTTCCCCGGGCAGAAGCCTTTGTCAGTATCAGGTAGGCCCTCAGTCCTTAGGGGCCGGCTGCCTGCTGGATTTCCGCCAATATCAAGATGCCGCCCAGGGACAAGCTGCCACCTGTGCCAACTCAGGCTGCTTTGAGAGTGCCCATGGAGCTCTGCAAACTGAGACCAGGAACGTGGCGTGGGGGGTTTTCTTTCCCCGGGCAGAAGCATTTGTCTGTACCAGGTAGGCCCTTGGCCCTTTGGGGCGGCTGCTCGCTGGATTTCCACGAATATCAAGATGCCGCCGTGGGACAAACTGCCGCCTGTGCCAATTCGGGCTGCTTTGAGTGTGCCCATGGAGTTCTGCAAACTGAGATCAGGCACGTGGTGTGGTGAGCTTAGTTTTCCTGGGTAGAAGCCTTTGTCGGTACCAGGTAGGCCCTCGCACTTCGGGGCCAGCTGCCTGCTGGTTTTTCACGAATCTGAAGATGCTGCCCAGGGACAAGCTGCCACCTGTGCCAACTCGGGCTGCTTTGAGAGTGCCAATGGAGCTCTGCAAACTGAGACCAGGAACGTGCGTTGGCGAATTTTGTTTTTCAGGGACAGAAGCCATTGTCAGTACCAGGTAGGACGTCTGCCCTTCGTTACCGTGTGGCAGCGGGATTTCCGCGTATCTAAAGATGCCGCCAAGGGACAAGCTGCCACCCGTGCCAACTCGGGCTGCTTTGAGAGTGCCCATGGAGCTCTGAAAACTGAGACCATTAACGTGGGTTGGTGTGTTTTGTTTCCCCGGGCAGAAGTATTTTTCAGTACCAGGTATGCCCTTGACACTTATGGGCCGGTTGCCTGCTGGATTTCCGCCAATATCAAGATGCCGCCCAGGGACAAGCTGCCACCTGTGCCAACTCAGGCTGCTTTGAGAGTGCCCATAGACCTCTGCAAACTGAGACCTAGAACGTGGGAATTTAGGTTTTTTTCCGAGCCAGAAGCCTTTGTCAGAACCAGGTAGGCCCTCGCCCTTTTCGGCCGGCTGCCTGCTGGATTTCCGCGAATCTGAAGATGCCGCCCAGGGGCAAGCTGCCACCTGTGCCACCTCGGGCTGCTTTGAGAGTGCCCATGGAGCTCTGCAAACTGAGACCCGGAACGTGGGGTGGTGGGTTTTTTTTTCCCCGGGCAGAAGCCTTTGTCAGTACCAGGTAGGCGCACGGCCCTTCGAAGCCAGCTTCCTTCTGGATTTCCGGGAATCTGAAGATGCCGCCCATGTACAAGGTGCCACCCGTGCCTACTCAGGCAGCTTTGAGAGTGCCCATGGAGCTCTGCAAACTGAGACCAGGACCGTGGGGTGCTGAGTTTTCTTTCCCCGGGCAGAAGCATTTGTCAGTACCAGGTAGGCCCTTGTTCTTCAGGGGCAGGCAGCCTTTTGGATTTCCACGAATATCAAGATGCAGCCCAGGGACAAGCTGCCACCTGTGCCAACTCAGGCTGCTTTGAGTGTGCCCATAGAGCTCTGCAAACTGAGACCACGAACGTGGGATGTGAGGTTTTTCTCCGAGGCAGAAGCCTTTGTCAGTACCAGGTAGGCCCTCGCCCTTTTCGGCCGGCTGCCTGCTGGCTTTCCGCCAATATCAAGATGCCGCCCAGGGACAAGCTGCCACCTGTGCCAACTCGGGCTGCTTTGAGAGTGCCCATGGAGCTCTGCAAACTGAGACCAGGAACGTGGGTTGGTGAGTTCTGTTTTGCCGGGCAGAAGCCTTTGTCAGTACCAGGTAGGCCCTCGGCCCTTTTTGGCTGTCTGGCTGCAGGATATCCGCGATGTGGTAGATGCCACCCAGGGACAAGCAGCCACCTGTGCCAACTTGGGCTTCTTTGACAGTGCCTATGGAGCTCTGCAAACTGAGACCAGGACCGTGGGGTGGTGGTTTTTTTTTCCTGGGCAGAAGCCTTTGTCAGTATCAGGTAGGCCCTCAATCCTTAGGGGCCGGCTGCCTGCTGGCTTTCCGCCAATATCAAGATGCCGCCCAGGGACAAGCTGCCACCTGTGCCAACTCAGGCTGCTTTGAGAGTGCCCATGGAGCTCTGCAAACTGAGACCATGAACATGTGTTGGCGAATTTTGTTTCACTGAGCAGAAGCCTTTGTCTGTTCCAGGTAGGCCCACGGCCCTTCGGGGCCAGCTTCCTTTTGGATTTCCACAAATATCAAGATGGAGCCCAGGGACATGCTGCCACCTGTGGCAACTCAGGCTGTTTTGAGAGTGCCCATGGAGCTCTGCAAACTGGGACCAGGAACATGGGTTGTTGAGTTCTGTTTTCCCGGGCAGAAGCCTTTGTCAGTACCAGGTAGGCCCTCGCCCTTCGGGGCCGGCTGCCTGCTGGATTTCTGCCAATATCAAGATGCCGCCCAGGGACAAGCTGCCACCTGTGCCAACTCGCGCTGCTTTGAGAGTGCCCATGGAGCTCTGCAAACTGAGACCAGGAACGTGGGTTGGTGAGTTCTGTTTTGCCGGGCAGAAGCCTTTGTCAGTATCAGGTTGGCCCTCAGTCCTTAGGGGCCGCCTGCCTGCTGGCTTTCCGCCAATATCAAGATGCCGCCCAGGGACAAGCTGCCACCTGTGCCACCTCGGGCTGCTTTGAGAGTGCCCATGGAGCTCTGCAAACTGAGACCATGAACGTGTGTTGGCGAATTTTGTTTCCCTGGGCAGAAGCCTTTGTCTGTTCCAGGTAGGCCCACGGCCTTTCGGGGCCAGCTTCCTTTTGGATTTCCACAAATATCAAGATGCCGCCCAGGGACAAGCTGCCACCTGTGCTAACTCGGTCTGCTTTGAGAGTGCCCAT
This sequence comes from Motacilla alba alba, assembly GCF_015832195.1. Classification (NCBI taxonomy): domain Eukaryota; kingdom Metazoa; phylum Chordata; class Aves; order Passeriformes; family Motacillidae; genus Motacilla; species Motacilla alba. The sequence continues at coordinate 7,881 of NW_024037203.1, read as the reverse complement.
GGAACTCTGCAAACTGAGACCAGGAACGTGGCGTGGTGGGGTTTCTTTCCCCGGGCAGAAGCCTTTGTCAGTACCAGGTAGGCCCTTGGCCCTTTGGGGCGGCTGCTCACTGGATTTCCGCGAATATCAAGATGCCGCCGTGGGACAAACTGCCGCCTGTGCCAACTCGGGCTGCTTTGAGTGTGCCCATGGAGCTCTGCAAACTGAGACCCGGAACGTGGTGTGGTGAGCTTAGTTTTCCTGGGCAGAAGCCTTTGTCAGTACCAGGTAGGCCCTCGCCCTTCGGGGCCAGCTGCTTGCTGGGTTTTCGCGAATCTGAAGATGCTGCCCAGGGACAAGCTGCCACCTGTGCCAACTCGGGCTGCTTTGAGAGTGCCAATGGAGCGCTGCAAACTGAGACCAGGAACGTGCGTTGGCGAATTTTGTTTTTCAGGGACAGAAGCCATTGTCAGTACCAGGTAGGACGTCTGCCCTTCGTTGCCGGGCGGCAGCGGGATTTCCGCGTATCTAAAGATGCCGCCTAGGGACAAGCTGCCACCCGTGCCGACTCGGGCTGCTTTGAGAGTGCCCATGGAGCTCTGCAAACTGAGGCCATTAACGTGGGTTGGTGGGTTTTATTTCCCCCGGCAGAAGCCTTTGTCAGTACCAGGTATGCCCTTGGCACTTATGGGCCGGTTGCCTGCTGGATTTCCGCCAATATCAAGATGCTGCCCAGGGACAAGCTGCCACCTGTGCCAACTCGGGCTGCTTTGAGAGTGCCAATGGATTTCTGCAAACTGGGACCAGGAACGTGGGATGTGAGGTTTTTTTTCCTGGGCAGAAGCCTTTGTCAGTACCAGGTAGGCCCTCGCCCTTCGGGGCCGGCTGCCTGCTGGATTTCCGCCAATATCAAGATGCCGCCGTGGGACAAACTGCCGCCTGTGCCAACTCGGGCTTCTTTGAGTGTGCCCATGGAGTTCTGAAAACTGAGACCAGGCACGTGGTGTGGTTAGCTTAGTTTCCCCGGGCGGAAGCATTTGTCAGTACCAGGTAGGCCCTCGCCCTTCGAGGCCGGCTGCCTGCTGTGTTTTCGCGAATCTGAAGATGCTGCCCAGGGACAAGCAGTGACCTGTGGCAACTCGGGCTGCTTTGAGAGTGCCCACGGAGCTCTGCAAACTGAGACCAAGAGCGTGGGTTGGTGAGTTCTGTTTTCCCGGGCAGAAGCCATTGTCAGTACCAGGTAGGCCCTCGGCCCTTTTTGGCTGTCTGGCTGCAGGATATCCGCGAATTTGAAGATGCCCCCCAGGGACAAACTGCCACCTGTTCCAACTCAGGCTGCTTTGAGAGTGCCCATGGAGCTCTGCAAACTGAGACCAGGACCGTGGGGTGGTGGTTTTTTTTTTCCCGGGCAGAAGCCTTTGTCAGTATCAGGTAGGCCCTCAGTCCTTAGGGGCCGGCTGCCTGCTGGATTTCCGCCAATATCAAGATGCCGCCCAGGGACAAGCTGCCACCTGTGCAAACTCAGGCTGCTTTGAGAGTGCCCATGGAGCTCTGCAAGCTGAGACCAGGAACGTGGCGTGGGGGGTTTTCTTTCCCCGGGCAGAAGCCTTTGTCATTACCAGGTAGGCCCTTGGCCCTTTGGGGCGGCTGCTCGCTGGATTTCCGCGAATATCAAGATGCCGCCGTGGGACAAACTGCCGCCTGTGCCAACTCGGGCTGCTTTGAGTGTGCCCATGGAGTTCTGCAAACTGAGACCAGGCATGTGGTATGGTGAGCTTAGTTTCCCGGGCGGAAGCATTTGTCAGTACCAGGTAGGCCCTCGACCTTCGGGGCCAGCTGCCTGCTGGGTTTTCGCGAATCTGAAGATGCTGCCCAGGGACAAGCTGCCACCTGTGCCAACTCAGGCTGCTTTGAGAGTGCCCACGGAGCTCTGCAAACTGAGACCAGGACCGTGGGGTGCTGAGTTTTCTTTCCCCGGGCAGAAGCATTTGTCAGTAGCAGGTAGGCCCTTGTTCTTCAGGGGCAGGCGGCCTTGTGGATTTCCCCGAATATCAAGATGCAGCCCAGGGACAAGCTGCCACCTGTGCCAACTCGGGCTGCTTTTAGAGTGCCCATGGAGCTCTGCAAACTGAGACCAGGAACGTGGGTTTGTGAGTTCTGTTTTGCCGGGCAGAAGCCTTTGTCAGTACCAGGTAGGCCCTCGGCCCTTTTTGACTGTCTGGCTGCAGGATATCCGCGACTTTGAAGATGCCACCCAGGGACAAGCTGCCACCTGTGCCAACTCAGGCTGCTTTGAGAGTGCCCAGGGAGCTCTGCAAACTGAGACCATGAACGTGTGTTGGCGAATTTTGTTTCCCTGGGCAGAAGCCTTTGTCTGTTCCAGGTAGGCCCACGGCCCTTCGGGGCCAGCTTCCTTTTGGATTTCCACAAATATCAAGATGCCGCCCAGGGACAAGCTGCCACCTGTGCTAACTCGGTCTGCTTTGAGAGTGCCCATGGAACTCTGAAAACTGAGACCATTAACGTGGGGTGGTGGGTTTTATTTCCCCGGGCAGAGTCATTTGTCAGTACCAGGTAGGCCCTTGGCACTTATGGGCCGGTTGCCTGCGGGATTTCAGCCAATATCAAGATACCGCCCAGGGACAAGCTGCCACCTGTGCCAACTTGGGCTGCTTTGAGAGTGCCCATGGAGCTCTGCAAACTGAGACCAGGAATATGTGTTGGTGAATTTTGTTTCCCTGGGCAGAAGCCTTTGTCAGTACCAGGTAGGCGCACGGCCCTTCGAAGCCAGCTTCCTTCTGGATTTCCGGGAATCTGAAGATGCCGCCCATGGACAAGCTGCCACCCGTGCCTACTCAGGCAGCTTTGAGAGTGCCCATGGAGCTCTGCAAACTGAGACCAGGAATGTGGGGTGCTGAGGTTTGTTTTCCCGGGTAGAAGGCTTTGTCAGTACCAGGTAGGCCCTCGCCCTTCGGGGCCGGCTGCCTGCTGGATTTCCGCCAATATCAAGATGCCGCCGTGGGACAAACTGCCGCCTGTGCCAACTCGGGCTTCTTTGAGTGTGCCCATGGAGTTCTGAAAACTGAGACCAGGCACGTGGTGTGGTTAGCTTAGTTTCCCCGGGCGGAAGCATTTGTCAGTACCAGGTAGGCCCTCGCCCTTCGAGGCCGGCTGCCTGCTGTGTTTTCGCGAATCTGAAGATGCTGCCCAGGGACAAGCAGTGACCTGTGGCAACTCGGGCTGCTTTGAGAGTGCCCACGGAGCTCTGCAAACTGAGACCAAGAGCGTGGGTTGGTGAGTTCTGTTTTCCCGGGCAGAAGACTTTGTCAGTACCAGGTAGGCCCTCGGCCCTTTTTGGCTGTCTGGCTGCAGGATATCCGCGAATTTGAAGATGCCCCCCAGGGACAAACTGCCACCTGTTCCAACTCAGGCTGCTTTGAGAGTGCCCATGGAGCTCTGCAAACTGAGACCAGGACCGTGGGGTGGTGGTTTTTTTTTTCCCGGGCAGAAGCCTTTGTCAGTATCAGGTAGGCCCTCAGTCCTTAGGGGCCGGCTGCCTGCTGGATTTCCGCCAATATCAAGATGCCGCCCAGGGACAAGCTGCCACCTGTGCAAACTCAGGCTGCTTTGAGAGTGCCCATGGAGCTCTGCAAGCTGAGACCAGGAACGTGGCGTGGGGGGTTTTCTTTCCCCGGGCAGAAGCCTTTGTCATTACCAGGTAGGCCCTTGGCCCTTTGGGGCGGCTGCTCGCTGGATTTCCGCGAATATCAAGATGCCGCCGTGGGACAAACTGCCGCCTGTGCCAACTCGGGCTGCTTTGAGTGTGCCCATGGAGTTCTGCAAACTGAGACCAGGCACGTGGTATGGTGAGCTTAGTTTCCCGGGCGGAAGCATTTGTCAGTACCAGGTAGGCCCTCGACCTTCGGGGCCAGCTGCCTGCTGGGTTTTCGCGAATCTGAAGATGCTGCCCAGGGACAAGCTGCCACCTGTGCCAACTCAGGCTGCTTTGAGAGTGCCCACGGAGCTCTGCAAACTGAGACCAGGACCGTGGGGTGCTGAGTTTTCTTTCCCCGGGCAGAAGCATTTGTCAGTAGCAGGTAGGCCCTTGTTCTTCAGGGGCAGGCGGCCTTGTGGATTTCCCCGAATATCAAGATGCAGCCCAGGGACAAGCTGCCACCTGTGCCAACTCGGGCTGCTTTTAGAGTGCCCATGGAGCTCTGCAAACTGAGACCAGGAACGTGGGTTTGTGAGTTCTGTTTTGCCGGGCAGAAGCCTTTGTCAGTACCAGGTAGGCCCTCGGCCCTTTTTGACTGTCTGGCTGCAGGATATCCGCGACTTTGAAGATGCCACCCAGGGACAAGCTGCCACCTGTGCCAACTCAGGCTGCTTTGAGAGTGCCCAGGGAGCTCTGCAAACTGAGACCATGAACGTGTGTTGGCGAATTTTGTTTCCCTGGGCAGAAGCCTTTGTCTGTTCCAGGTAGGCCCACGGCCCTTCGGGGCCAGCTTCCTTTTGGATTTCCACAAATATCAAGATGCCGCCCAGGGACAAGCTGCCACCTGTGCTAACTCGGTCTGCTTTGAGAGTGCCCATGGAACTCTGAAAACTGAGACCATTAACGTGGGGTGGTGGGTTTTATTTCCCCGGGCAGAGTCATTTGTCAGTACCAGGTAGGCCCTTGGCACTTATGGGCCGGTTGCCTGCGGGATTTCAGCCAATATCAAGATACCGCCCAGGGACAAGCTGCCACCTGTGCCAACTTGGGCTGCTTTGAGAGTGCCCATGGAGCTCTGCAAACTGAGACCAGGAATATGTGTTGGTGAATTTTGTTTCCCTGGGCAGAAGCCTTTGTCAGTACCAGGTAGGCGCACGGCCCTTCGAAGCCAGCTTCCTTCTGGATTTCCGGGAATCTGAAGATGCCGCCCATGGACAAGCTGCCACCCGTGCCTACTCAGGCAGCTTTGAGAGTGCCCATGGAGCTCTGCAAACTGAGACCAGGAATGTGGGGTGCTGAGGTTTGTTTTCCCGGGTAGAAGGCTTTGTCAGTACCAGGTAGGCCCTCGCCCTTCGGGGCCGGCTGCCTGCTGGATTTCCGCCAATATCAAGATGCCGCCGTGGGACAAACTGCCGCCTGTGCCAACTCGGGCTTCTTTGAGTGTGCCCATGGAGTTCTGAAAACTGAGACCAGGCACGTGGTGTGGTTAGCTTAGTTTCCCCGGGCGGAAGCATTTGTCAGTACCAGGTAGGCCCTCGCCCTTCGAGGCCGGCTGCCTGCTGTGTTTTCGCGAATCTGAAGATGCTGCCCAGGGACAAGCAGTGACCTGTGGCAACTCGGGCTGCTTTGAGAGTGCCCACGGAGCTCTGCAAACTGAGACCAAGAGCGTGGGTTGGTGAGTTCTGTTTTCCCGGGCAGAAGACTTTGTCAGTACCAGGTAGGCCCTCGGCCCTTTTTGGCTGTCTGGCTGCAGGATATCCGCGAATTTGAAGATGCCCCCCAGGGACAAACTGCCACCTGTTCCAACTCAGGCTGCTTTGAGAGTGCCCATGGAGCTCTGCAAACTGAGACCAGGACCGTGGGGTGGTGGTTTTTTTTTTCCCGGGCAGAAGCCTTTGTCAGTATCAGGTAGGCCCTCAGTCCTTAGGGGCCGGCTGCCTGCTGGATTTCCGCCAATATCAAGATGCCGCCCAGGGACAAGCTGCCACCTGTGCAAACTCAGGCTGCTTTGAGAGTGCCCATGGAGCTCTGCAAGCTGAGACCAGGAACGTGGCGTGGGGGGTTTTCTTTCCCCGGGCAGAAGCCTTTGTCATTACCAGGTAGGCCCTTGGCCCTTTGGGGCGGCTGCTCGCTGGATTTCCGCGAATATCAAGATGCCGCCGTGGGACAAACTGCCGCCTGTGCCAACTCGGGCTGCTTTGAGTGTGCCCATGGAGTTCTGCAAACTGAGACCAGGCACGTGGTATGGTGAGCTTAGTTTCCCGGGCGGAAGCATTTGTCAGTACCAGGTAGGCCCTCGACCTTCGGGGCCAGCTGCCTGCTGGGTTTTCGCGAATCTGAAGATGCTGCCCAGGGACAAGCTGCCACCTGTGCCAACTCAGGCTGCTTTGAGAGTGCCCACGGAGCTCTGCAAACTGAGACCAGGACCGTGGGGTGCTGAGTTTTCTTTCCCCGGGCAGAAGCATTTGTCAGTAGCAGGTAGGCCCTTGTTCTTCAGGGGCAGGCGGCCTTGTGGATTTCCCCGAATATCAAGATGCAGCCCAGGGACAAGCTGCCACCTGTGCCAACTCGGGCTGCTTTTAGAGTGCCCATGGAGCTCTGCAAACTGAGACCAGGAACGTGGGTTTGTGAGTTCTGTTTTGCCGGGCAGAAGCCTTTGTCAGTACCAGGTAGGCCCTCGGCCCTTTTTGACTGTCTGGCTGCAGGATATCCGCGACTTTGAAGATGCCACCCAGGGACAAGCTGCCACCTGTGCCAACTCAGGCTGCTTTGAGAGTGCCCAGGGAGCTCTGCAAACTGAGACCATGAACGTGTGTTGGCGAATTTTGTTTCCCTGGGCAGAAGCCTTTGTCTGTTCCAGGTAGGCCCACGGCCCTTCGGGGCCAGCTTCCTTTTGGATTTCCACAAATATCAAGATGCCGCCCAGGGACAAGCTGCCACCTGTGCTAACTCGGTCTGCTTTGAGAGTGCCCATGGAACTCTGAAAACTGAGACCATTAACGTGGGGTGGTGGGTTTTATTTCCCCGGGCAGAGTCATTTGTCAGTACCAGGTAGGCCCTTGGCATTTATGGGCCGGTTGCCTGCGGGATTTCAGCCAATATCAAGATACCGCCCAGGGACAAGCTGCCACCTGTGCCAACTTGGGCTGCTTTGAGAGTGCCCATGGAGCTCTGCAAACTGAGACCAGGAATATGTGTTGGTGAATTTTGTTTCCCTGGGCAGAAGCCTTTGTCAGTACCAGGTAGGCGCACGGCCCTTCGAAGCCAGCTTCCTTCTGGATTTCCGGGAATCTGAAGATGCCGCCCATGGACAAGCTGCCACCCGTGCCTACTCAGGCAGCTTTGAGAGTGCCCATGGAGCTCTGCAAACTGAGACCAGGAATGTGGGGTGCTGAGGTTTGTTTTCCCGGGTAGAAGGCTTTGTCAGTACCAGGAAGGCCCTCGGCTCTTCGTGGCCTGCTGCCTACTCGATTTCCGCGAATCTGAAGATGCCGACCAGGGACAGGCTGCCACCTGTGCCAACTCGGGCTGCTTTGAGAGTGCCCACGGAGCTCTGCAAACTGAGACCAAGAACGTGGGAAGTGAGGTTTTTTTCCGAGGCAGAAGCCTTTGTCAGTACCAGGTAGGCCCTCGCCCTTTTGGGCCGGCTGCCTGCTGGATTTCCGCGAATCTGAAGATGCCGCCCAGGTGCAAGCTGCCACCTGTGCCAACTCGGGCTGCATTGAGAGTGCCCATGGAGCTCTGCAAACTGAGACCAGGACCGTGGGGTGCTGAGTTTTCTTTCCCCGGGCAGAAGCATTTGTCAGTACCAGGTAGGCCCTTGTTCTTCCGGGGCAGGCAGCCTTTTGGATTTCCACGAATATCAAGATGCAGCCCAGGGACAAGCTGCCACCTGTGCCAACTCAGGCTGCTTTGAGTGTGCCCATGGAGCTCTGCAAACTGGGACCAGGAACGTGGGATGTGAGGTTTTTTTTCCGAGGCATAAGCCTTTGTCAGTACCAGGTAGGCCCTCGCCCTTCGGGGCCGGCTTCCTGCTGGCTTTCCGCCAATATCAAGATGCCGCCCAGGGACAAGCTGCCACCTGTGCCAACTCGGGCTGCTTTGAGAGTGCCCATGGATCTCTGCCAACTGAGACCAGGAACGTGGGTTGGTGAGTTCTGTTTTGCCGGGCAGAAGCCTTTGTCAGT